>NW_026555333.1:34716616-34921351 GCF_029017545.1 Prosopis cineraria | reverse complement strand
AAGGTTGAAATTGAAAAAATTGAAAAACGCGTACGTATATACAGTTTATATATAAATTTAGAAGCCAAAATGTACAACACATGTAGTCTCATCAAAATATATGTTTTTTTTAACCTTTATTTCTTTTTATGATAATTAAGAATAGGATCATACGTTTAGACATTTAGACACTGGAATTTACTGGAATTTATGTTCATAATATAAGGGATTAAAATGAGAAAGAAAATTTTACAAATGCTAAATTGTTTATATTTTGAATTGAGATTAATTGAGAGAAAATAAATGATTATTATTTTTAACCACATCAAGCATTAATTTGCGTTAGTCTTAATTTCTATTCGCATTGTTTAGACTGTGACCTTATTATTAAAAAAAAAAAACCAGAACGAGAATCTGGAGGCACGACTCTTGCTTTAGACCGTCCTTTTTCTCTACCACTGAATCAATTATTGCCTTAATATTATTATATTGGATTTTTTTTTTAAAAAAATAAAGAATATAACTGATGGACCCCATGGCACGGGTGACATAGCATTAATGGCAACGAAGCTCTGAGGATGGTAATCTGAGCATGGTGACATAGAAGGAGCCCAATACTTCCAATCCAACGTACCTAAAGACCCATTGCAACATATTGGAGGTCCAATGACAAGAGCCCGAACCAAAGCCATGAAGCAAGCCTTGTTCAGTCTTGTGCAAGAAGTTCAAGAGCTTGGAGAGCATTGGGGCACTCCCCTCAAGTCCAAAGGAGAGCATCTATACGTGTATAATGTATTTAAGATCCAAACTATGAAGAGTCAAGCCCAAGAGATGCAGACCTTAGCCCAATGCAAGGAAGACTACAAGTTGAGCCTCTTGCATGCAAGGAGGCATGAAACCCTAGTAAAGAAGTCAAGGGTGGCGTGATTTCAAATCCTTTCATCCCTTGATTGTCTCCTAAATTATTTCCTTTTAATGGTCCTTTGATTTGATTTTCTATTTTGAGTCTAGTCAAAGGTTAGAATTAATTATAATATTAATTTCTAAATTTTGTAATCCCATAATTTTAGGATAACATCTCCTAAATTATGTGGCTGAATATTTTATCATTATTTCTCCTTTTAGTATTAGGAAATTAGGGTTTTAATTTTAGGAAATATTTTTCTATGAGCCTATATAAATTAGGCATGCTCCCTATTGTAAACACACAGAAGTGAATGAAATTGAAATTATTCATTTTAGAGTTTATAACTCTTGTGAGCCTTAGTGCTTTGTGGTGGTATCTCGTGTGAGAAACCGACGTGATCAAGAGCGTGATCAACTCTTGTAGTGTCTTCGAAGGTTGAGGTTCCTAGAGGCAGGTGCTCTAGAGGATCTTCTCCTTGATCATTATCCTATTGTTTACTTCATACCTTTTCTATTTCCGTCATAAATTTTGTCCCTTTCTTTTTGTTCTTGTGTTTTTGTTGTTTCAGGGTTCTGTCCCTAAACTAGCACGATTCTGCTTCCGCGTCCCTATCAGATTGGCATCAGAGCTTTGGTTGCTAGTTTTGGTTTAAATTCTTGTCCTTCCTTCTTCTTTTTCATCTTGAGTTATTTCTTTTTGTGATCATCTCTTATCTACCCCATCTACTTCTTATCTTTTGGTTTTTCTCTTCTTCATCTTTGTGACTTTTTATCTTATGTGAGTTTTCATTTTATTAGCCTTCTAAAAAAAAAAAGAAAAAAAATACCTAGAAATTCGTGCAAAAAAAAAGGAAAAAAAAAAGTGTTAGTGTGTTGAGAAAAAAAAGAGAAAAAAAATCCGAAAATTCAAAAAAAAATTTACAAAAAAAATATATTGCTGTGTTATGAGTTATGACTGTAGAAAAGGCTATTCTTGAACTCCAAGTCACCAAGAGGTTGCTAAAAGAGAAAAGTCAACTTGGGTGATAAGAAAGTCTTTTACGTTGATCACTTTTATTTTTATTTTTGGTAGCACTTCTCAAATTCTCTACTCTCTTATTTGCTATTTTGTACTCTCTATTTTTTTAGTTTTTTTTTTTTTTGTCTTTGAGTATTTGACTCTTTGACTTTTACTTCTTTCTTTTCTTATTTTTTTTTGTTGTCACGTGTGGTTTTTCCTTTAATAAGCTTAATTTTATTTGAAATTTTGCTTTCCTATTTGTTTCAAAATTGCAAAAAAAAAAAAATTCTCTTTTCACCTTGTGCTTGTTTTCTAGTTTCCTTAATTTAGAAGATATTCACTTGATTGTTCCTTAGTTTCTTGATTTGTGGGTTTCACCATTGGATTCTACCCACAAGCTTAGTGAGTGGTAAAAGGCAAGTGTGTTTTTCATCATTAAAAAAAAAGGCCATTACTTTTTTTTGTGTGAAACGAGTGACTTTATCTTGAGAGTAAACACGTGAGTTTGTGTGTGTGAGGACCTATTTTATCTTATATGGTTTCTAGTGCTTCTGTGAACATGAGTAACAAGAATGAATCCCCTAGTATTGATATGAACTCTGTTTTAGAACTTATCAAAACACAGTTGCAGCAATTTCGCTTGGAACTTGATCATAGATTCCATAAAGAGGATAAAGATGAGCCGGAGACTTCCTCTTCTAAAGGAAAGAAGCATAAGATCCCCAGCGATGATGAGGAGTATGAAGAACCCCCTTCTCCTAAGGGAAAGAAATCCGTAAAGCGTGGTGTTGACTTACCGAACCAAAAAGTAAAGTATCCTTCATTCAAGGGAAGCAACAATCCAGAAAAATACCTTGATTGGAAATGAAGATGGACCAAATCTTCATGACTCTTGATTTGTCTGAGTCAAGGAAGGTAAAAACTGCTTCTTTGAATTTCACTGACTATGCTGTTTATTGGTGGCAAGATTTACAGTACAAAAGAAGCCAACTTGGGAAAAAGCCATTAAAATGTGGGAAAAGCTTAAAAGGTACTTGAGAAAGGCTTATGTCCCCAGCTACTACTATACAGAGCTGAATAGAAAATTGAGAATGTTTTCTCAAGGATCTATGACAGTGGAGGAGTATGTGCACGAGTTGAATATCTTAAAGTTTCGTGCAAACATTCAAGAAAATGAACGTGAAGCAATGTCAAGAATTATGGATGGCTTGAGGCCAGAGTTGAGAGATAAGCTTGACTTGTACACTTTTGTGGATAAGGAAGAGCTCATACACAAGGCTATAAAGTTGGAGCAGAGAAATAAGAACAAACGTTCCAAGTCCTCTTGGAAAGACTCCAAGACAACTTCCAAATGGAAGGATTCCAAAGCCAAAGATACATCCCAAGCCAAGGAAGAAATAAAGACCAGTATGAGGGTAAAACTTCTAACCCTAAACCTTCTTCTTATTCATCTAACACTTCTCCTATTAAGTGTTTCAAATGTCATGGTGTGGGCCACATGGCGAGAGATTGTAGCAATAAAAGGGTTATGATCTTGAGAGATGATGGTGGCTATGATAGTGTGCATGAAAGTGATAAAGATGATGCTGATAATGTTGATGATGATTCTACCTCCCATGAATCAAATGATGAGCTTGAATGCAATGGTGTAGTTGACTCTATTTGGTGGCAAGAAGAGCTCTCAATATTCAACCAAAGGAGGATGATGAACATGAGCAACGAGAGCATATTTTTCACACTAGATGCTTCATCAAAGAGAAAGTGTGTAGCATGGTAATTGATGGTGGTAGTTGCACTAACGTTGCTAGCACTTTACTTGTAGATAAATTATCTTTACCTTTAATCCCACACCCTAAGCCCTACAAATTGCAATGGTTGAATGATTCTGCTGAAATTAGGGTTTCTAAGCAAGTGTTGATTACTTTCTCTGTTGGAGTTTATACTTGTGATGTATTATGTGATGTAGCCCCTATACTTGCTGGACACTTGTTATTAGGTAGGCCTTGGCAGTTTGATAGTAAGGCTACTCATGATGGTTTTAGAAATTGTTACAAGGTGCCTTTTAAAGGCAAGAATGTTGTATTAAATCCTCTTAGGCCCATCCAAGCCTATGAAGATCAACTAAAGATTACTCAAGATTACAAGCAAATGAGAGATCTCCTTGATTGTGGCATGAGTGAGAGAGAAAAGAAAGAGAGTATTACTTTACTTGAAAATCAATCAAAAAAGAGGAAAAAGAGTGGTGAGAAGGTGAGAAAAGAAAAAAATAGAATGGTGGGAGTGAAGGAAAATAGTGAAAAAAAAATATTATTGTGTGGGAAAAGTAAGATTCAAGAGGCTTTAATGAGTGAGCAAGCTCTTATTGTAATTCCCAAGAATATTTATTTTTCTACTAATACTTTTGACCCCACTTTGCCTTCTAGTGCTGTCTCTTTGTTGCAGGATTATAGAGATCTATTCCCTGATGAAATTCCTGATGGACTTCCTCCCTTAAGAGGAATTGAGCATAGGATAGATTTCTTGCTTGGAGCTGCTATTCCAAACAAGCCTGCTTATAGGGCTAACCCTGAAGAGACTAAGGAGATCCAGCGCCAAGTAGAGGAATTGATGATGAAAGGCTTTGTGCGTGAGAGCCTTAGCCCTTGTGCTTGTCCCTGTTATCTTGGTGCCAAAAAAAAGACGGATCTTGGAGGATGTGTGTTGATTGTAGAGCAATCAACAAAATCACTGTAAAGTATCGTTACCCTATCCCTAGACTTGATGATATGCTTGATGAATTACATGGTGCTTCTATCTTTTCTAAAATTGATCTTAGAAGTGGTTATCATCAAATTCGTATGAAAGAGGGTGATGAATGGAAAACTGCCTTTAAAACTAAATTTGGATTATACGAATGGTTAGTTATGCCTTTTGGTTTGACTAATGCTCCTAGCACTTTTATGGCATTAATGAATCATGTTTTTAGAAAGTTTATAGGCAAGTTTGTTGTGGTTTACTTTGATGATATTTTGATTTATAGTAAATCTTTGACTGATCATATGAATCATCTTAAAAATGTGTTTGACATCTTGAGGGAATATAAATTATATGCTAATTTTCAAAAGTGTTTCTTTTGCATGGACTCTGTTATCTTTTTGGGATTTATTGTTGGATCACAGGGAATTCGTGTAGATGAGGAGAAAGTTAAGGCTATTCGTGAATGGCCAACCCCTAAGAATGCAAGTGAAGTGAGAAGCTTCCATGGCTTAGCAAGCTTCTATAGGAGATTTGTTAGGATTTCTCTAGCATTGCTGCCCCTCTTAATGAACTTGTTAAGAAGAATGCGACCTTTAAATGGGATAAAACACAAGAAAGGGCCTTCCAAACCCTAAAGGATAAATTGACTAATGCCCCTTTACTTGTTTTGCCTAATTTCTCTAAAGCATTTGAAATTCAATGTGATGCTTCTGGTATTGGTATAGGTGCTGTTTTAATGCAGGATTCTAAGCCCATAGCTTACTTCAGTGAAAAGCTTCACGGCGCAGCTTTGAATTATTCCACCTATGACAAAGAGCTTTATGCTCTAAAGAGGGCCTTAGAAACATGGCAACATTATTTGTGGCCCAAGGAATTCATCATTCATTCTGATCATGAAAGTTTAAAGTTTCTCAAGTCTCAAGGTAAGTTAAACAAGAGACATGCTCGTTGGATGGAATTTATTGAAACCTTTCCTTATGTGATTAAGCATAAGCAAGGTAAAGAAAATATCATTGCTGATGCCTTATCTCGAAGGTATACATTACTTTCCTATTTGCATGCTCAATTACTTGGTTTTGAGATTCTAAAAGATCTTTATAAAACTGATCCTGATTTTGAAAATATTTGGAAATCTTGTGAAAATCATGGATCTGGTGATTTCTTTAAATTTGATGGATTTCTTTTTAAGAAAAATAAATTATGCATTCCTATTTGTTCTATGCGTGAGTTGCTTACTAAGGAAGCACATAGTGGTGGTTTGATGGGACACTTTGGTGTAGATAAAACTTTGGCTATTTTGTCTGATCATTTCTTTTGGCCTCACATGCGGAAAGATGTCATATCTGTTTGTGATAAATGCATTAAATGTAGACAGGCAAAATCTAAGATCCAACCTCATGGACTTTACTCTCCTTTACCCGTCCCCTCTTACCCTTGGGAACATATCTCTATGGATTTTGTAATTGGATTGCCTAAATCTTCTGCAGGAAAAGATTCCATATTTGTTGTTGTTGATAGGTTCTCTAAGATGGCACACTTTATTGCTTGTGCTAAGACTCATGATGCTGTTAACATTGCTGACTTATTCTTTAAAGAGATTGTTCGTTTGCATGGTTTACCTAAGACTATTATGAGTGAAAGAGATGTGAAGTTTCTTAGTCATTTATGGCGTACCCTATGGCATAAATTAGGGACTAAGTTACTTTTTTTCACTACTGCCCATCCACAAACTGATGGTCAAACTGAGGTAGTTAACAGAACTATGACTACATTATTAAGAGCAATAATTCAGAAGAATTTGAAGAATTGGGTGAATTGTTTACCTCATATTGAATTTGCTTACAACAGGGCTGTTCATTCTTCTACTTCTTATTCTCCATTTGAAATTGTTTATGGTTTCAATCCATTATCTCCTATTGATATTTTACCTTTGCCTTTCTCTGAGCATGCTAACATTGATGGCAAGGAAAAAGCTAAGTTTGTGCAGGACTTACATGCTAAGGTTAAAGCAAATATAGAGCGAAAGAGTGAGCAATATGCCAAGCAAGCTAATAAAGGCAGGAGACGTGTGATCTTTGAGCCTGGAGATTGGGTTTGGTTACATTTAAGGAAAGAGAGATTTCCTAATCAAAGGAAGTCCAAACTTTAAGCTCGAGGAGATGGACCTTTTCAAGTTTTGGAAAGAATTAATGATAATGCTTACAAGATTGATTTGCCTAGCTCTTATGGCAATGTTAGTGCCACATTTAATGTTTCTGATTTATCTTTATATGATTCTGCAGATTCGAGGACGAATCCTTTCCAACTGGGAGGGAATGATGGACCCCATGGCACGGGTGACATAGCATTAATGGCAACGAAGCCTGAGGATGGTAATCATGAGCATGGTGACATAGAAGGAGCCCAATACTTCCAATCCAACGTACCTAAAGACCCATTGCAACATATTGGAGGTCCAATGACAAGAGCCCGAACCAAAGCCATGAAGCAAGCCTTGTTCAGTCTTGTGCAAGAAGTTCAAGAGCTTGGAGAGCATTGGGGCACTCCCCTCAAGTCCAAAGGAGAGCATCTATACGTGTATAATGTATTTAAGATCCAAACTCATGAAGAGTCAAGCCCAAGAGATGCAGACCTTAGCCCAATGCAAGGAAGACTACAAGTTGAGCCTCTTGCATGCAAGGAGGCATGAAACCCTAGTAAAGAAGTCAAGGGTGGCGTGATTTCAAATCCTTTATCATCCCTTGATTGTCTCCTAAATTATTTCCTATTTTAATGGTCCTTTGATTTGATTTTCTATTTTGAGTCTAGTCAAAGGTTAGAATTAATTATAATATTAATTTCTAAATTTTGTAATCCCATAATTTTAGGATCACATCTCCTAAATTATGTGGCTGAATATTTTATCATTATTTCTCCTTTTAGTATTAGGAAATTAGGGTTTTAATTTTAGGAAATATTTTTCTATGAGCCTATATAAATTAGGCATGCTCCCTATTGTAAACACACAGAAGTTGAATGAAATTATTCATTTTAGAGTTTATAACTCTTGTGAGCCTTAGTGCTTTGTGGTGGTATCTCGTGTGAGAAACCGACGTGATCAAGAGCGTGATCAACTCTTGTGGTGTCTTCGAAGGTTGAGGTTCCTAGAGGCAGGTGCTCTAGAGGATCTTCTCCTTGATCATTATCCTATTGTTTACTTCATACCTTTCTTTATTTCCGTCATAAATTTTGTCCCTTTCTTTTTGTTCTTGTGTTTTTGTTGTTTCAGGGTTCTGTCCCTAAACTAGCACGATTCTGCTTCCGCGTCCCTATCAGATTGGCATCAGAGCTTTGGTTGCTAGTTTTGGTTTAAATTCTTGTCCTTCCTTCTTCTTTTTCATCTTGAGTTATTTCTTTTTGTGATCATCTCTTATCTACCCCATCTACTTCTATCTTTTGGTTTTTCTCTTCTTCATCTTTGTGACTTTTTATCTTATGTGAGTTTTCATTTTATTAGCCTTCTCAAAAAAAAAGAAAAAAAAATACCTAGAAATTCGTGCAAAAAAAAGGAAAAAAAAAGTGTTAGTGTGTTGAGAAAAAAAAAGAGAAAAAAAAATCCGAAAATTCAAAAAAAAAATTTACAAAAAAATATATTGCTGTGAGTTATGACTGTAGAAAAAGGCTATTCTTGAACTCCAAGTCACCAAGAGGTTGCTTAAAGAGAAAAGTCAACTTGGGTGATAAGAAAGTCTTTTACGTTGATCACTTTCTTATTTTTTATTTTTGGTAGCACTTTTCAAATTCTCTACTCTCTTATTTGCTATTTGTGCTACTCTCTTATTTTATTTAGTTTTTTTTTTTTGTCTTTGAGTATTTGACTCTTTGACTTTTACTTCTTTTTTTCTTATTTTTTTGTTGTCACGTGTGGTTTTTCCTTTAACAAGCTTAATTTTATTTGAAAATTTTGCTTTCCTATTTGTTTCAAAATTGCAAAAAAAAAAAAATTCTCTTTTCACCTTGTGCTTGTTTTCTAGTTTCCTTAATTTAGAAGATATTCACTTGATTGTTCCTTAGTTTCTTGATTTGTGGGTTTCACCATTGGATTCTATCCACAAGCTTAGTGAGTGGTAAAAGGCAAGTGTGTTTTTCATCATTAAAAAAAAAAGGCCATTACTTTTTTTTGTGTGAAACACGAGTGACTTTATCTTGAGAGTAAACACGTGAGTTTGTGTGTGTGAGGACCTATTTTTATCTTATATGGTTTCTAGTGCTTCTGTGAACATGAGTAACAAGGATGAATCCCCTAGTATTGATATGAACTCTGTTTTAGAACTTATCAAAACACAGTTGCAGCAGTTTCGCTTGGAACTTGATCATAGATTCCATAAAGAGGATAAAGATGAGCCGGAGACTTCCTCTTCTAAAGGAAAGAAGCATAAGATCCCCAGCGATGATGAGGAGTATGAAGAACCCCCTTCTCCTAAGGGAAAGAAATCCTAAAGCGTGGTGTTGACTTACCGGACCAAAAAGTAAAGTATCCTTCATTCAAGGGAAGCAACAATCCAGAAAAATACCTTGATTGGGAAATGAAGATGGACCAAATCTTCATGACTCTTGATTTGTCTGAGTCAAGGAAGGTAAAAACTGCTTCTTTGAATTTCACTGACTATGCTGTTTATTGGTGGCAAGATTTACAGTACAAAAGAAGCCAACTTGGGAAAAAGCCCATTAAAACGTGGGAAAAGCTTAAAAGGTACTTGAGAAAGGCTTATGTCCCCAGCTACTACTATACAGAGCTGAATAGAAAATTGAGAATGTTTTCTCAAGGATCTATGACAGTGGAGGAGTATGTGCACGAGTTGAATATCTTAAAGTTTCGTGCAAACATTCAAGAAAATGAACGTGAAGCAATGTCAAGAATTATGGATGGCTTGAGGCCAGAGTTGAGAGATAAGCTTGACTTGTACACTTTTGTGGACAAGGAAGAGCTCATACACAAGGCTATAAAGTTGGAGCAGAGAAATAAGAACAAACGTTCCAAGTCCTCTTGGAAAGACTCCAAGACAACTTCCAAATGGAAGGATTCCAAAGCCAAAGATACATCCCAAGCCAAGGAAGAAATAAAGACCAAGTATGAGGGTAAAACTTCTAACCCTAAACCTTCTTCTTATTCATCTAACACTTCTCCTATTAAGTGTTTCAAATGTCATGGTGTGGGCCACATGGCGAGAGATTGTAGCAATAAAAGGGTTATGATCTTGAGAGATGATGGTGGCTATGATAGTGTGCATGAAAGTGATAAAGATGATGCTGATAATGTTGATGATGATTCTACCTCCCATGAATCAAATGATGAGCTTGAATGCAATGGTGTAGTTGACTCTATCTTGGTGGCAAGAAGAGCTCTCAATATTCAACCAAAGGAGGATGATGAACATGAGCAACGCGAGCATATTTTTCACACTAGATGCTTCATCAAAGAGAAAGTGTGTAGCATGGTAATTGATGGTGGTAGTTGCACTAACGTCGCTAGCACTTTACTTGTAGATAAATTATCTTTACCTTTAATCCCACACCCTAAGCCCTACAAATTGCAATGGTTGAATGATTCTGCTGAAATTAGGGTTTCTAAGCAAGTGTTGATTACTTTCTCTGTTGGAGTTTATACTTGTGATGTATTATGTGATGTAGCCCCTATGCTTGCTGGACACTTGTTATTAGGTAGGCCTTGGCAGTTTGATAGTAAGGCTACTCATGATGGTTTTAGAAATTGTTACAAGGTGCCTTTTAAAGGCAAGACTGTTGTATTAAATCCTCTTAGGCCCATCCAAGCCTATGAAGATCAACTAAAGATTACTCAAGATTACAAGCAAAGGAGAGATCTCCTTGATTGTGGCATGAGTGAGAGAGAAAAGAAAGAGAGTATTACTTTACTTGAAAATCAATCAAAAAAGAGGAAAAAGAGTGGTGAGAAGGTGAGAAAAGAAAAAAATAGAATGGTGGGAGTGAAGGAAAATAGTGAAAAAAAAATATTATTGTGTGGGAAAAGTAAGATTCAAGAGGCTTTAATGAGTGAGCAAGCTCTTATTGTAATTCCCAAGAATATTTATTTTTCTACTAATACTTTTGACCCCACTTTGCCTTCTAGTGCTGTCTCTTTGTTGCAGGATTATAGAGATCTATTCCCTGATGAAATTCCTGATGGACTTCCTCCCTTAAGAGGAATTGAGCATAGGATAGATTTCTTGCTTGGAGCTGCTATTCCAAACAAGCCTGCTTATAGGGCTAACCCTGAAGAGACTAAGGAGATCCAGCGCCAAGTAGAGGAATTGATGATGAAAGGCTTTGTGCGTGAGAGCCTTAGCCCTTGTGCTGTCCCTGTTATCTTGGTGCCAAAAAAAAGACGGATCTTGGAGGATGTGTGTTGATTGTAGAGCAATCAACAAAATCACTGTAAAGTATCGTTACCCTATCCCTAGACTTGATGATATGCTTGATGAATTACATGGTGCTTCTATCTTTTCTAAAATTGATCTTAGAAGTGGTTATCATCAAATTCGTATGAAAGAGGGTGATGAATGGAAAACTGCCTTTAAAACTAAATTTGGATTATACGAATGGTTAGTTATGCCTTTTGGTTTGACTAATGCTCCTAGCACTTTTATGGCATTAATGAATCATGTTTTTAGAAAGTTTATAGGCAAGTTTGTTGTGGTTTACTTTGATGATATTTTGATTTATAGTAAATCTTTGACTGATCATATGAATCATCTTAAAAATGTGTTTGACATCTTGAGGGAATATAAATTATATGCTAATTTTCAAAAGTGTTTCTTTTGCATGGACTCTGTTATCTTTTTGGGATTTATTGTTGGATCACAGGGAATTCGTGTAGATGAGGAGAAAGTTAAGGCTATTCGTGAATGGCCAACCCCTAAGAATGCAAGTGAAGTGAGAAGCTTCCATGGCTTAGCAAGCTTCTATAGGAGATTTGTTAGGATTTCTCTAGCATTGCTGCCCCTCTTAATGAACTTGTTAAGAAGAATGCGACCTTTAAATGGGATAAAACACAAGAAAGGGCCTTCCAAACCCTAAAGGATAAATTGACTAATGCCCCTTTACTTGTTTTGCCTAATTTCTCTAAAGCATTTGAAATTCAATGTGATGCTTCTGGTATTGGTATAGGTGCTGTTTTAATGCAGGATTCTAAGCCCATAGCTTACTTCAGTGAAAAGCTTCACGGCGCAGCTTTGAATTATTCCACCTATGACAAAGAGCTTTATGCTCTAAAGAGGGCCTTAGAAACATGGCAACATTATTTGTGGCCCAAGGAATTCATCATTCATTCTGATCATGAAAGTTTAAAGTTTCTCAAGTCTCAAGGTAAGTTAAACAAGAGACATGCTCGTTGGATGGAATTTATTGAAACCTTTCCTTATGTGATTAAGCATAAGCAAGGTAAAGAAAATATCATTGCTGATGCCTTATCTCGAAGGTATACATTACTTTCCTATTTGCATGCTCAATTACTTGGTTTTGAGATTCTAAAAGATCTTTATAAAACTGATCCTGATTTTGAAAATATTTGGAAATCTTGTGAAAATCATGGATCTGGTGATTTCTTTAAATTTGATGGATTTCTTTTTAAGAAAAATAAATTATGCATTCCTATTTGTTCTATGCGTGAGTTGCTTACTAAGGAAGCACATAGTGGTGGTTTGATGGGACACTTTGGTGTAGATAAAACTTTGGCTATTTTGTCTGATCATTTCTTTTGGCCTCACATGCGGAAAGATGTCATATCTGTTTGTGATAAATGCATTAAATGTAGACAGGCAAAATCTAAGATCCAACCTCATGGACTTTACTCTCCTTTACCCGTCCCCTCTTACCCTTGGGAACATATCTCTATGGATTTTGTAATTGGATTGCCTAAATCTTCTGCAGGAAAAGATTCCATATTTGTTGTTGTTGATAGGTTCTCTAAGATGGCACACTTTATTGCTTGTGCTAAGACTCATGATGCTGTTAACATTGCTGACTTATTCTTTAAAGAGATTGTTCGTTTGCATGGTTTACCTAAGACTATTATGAGTGAAAGAGATGTGAAGTTTCTTAGTCATTTATGGCGTACCCTATGGCATAAATTAGGGACTAAGTTACTTTTTTTCACTACTGCCCATCCACAAACTGATGGTCAAACTGAGGTAGTTAACAGAACTATGACTACATTATTAAGAGCAATAATTCAGAAGAATTTGAAGAATTGGGTGAATTGTTTACCTCATATTGAATTTGCTTACAACAGGGCTGTTCATTCTTCTACTTCTTATTCTCCATTTGAAATTGTTTATGGTTTCAATCCATTATCTCCTATTGATATTTTACCTTTGCCTTTCTCTGAGCATGCTAACATTGATGGCAAGGAAAAAGCTAAGTTTGTGCAGGACTTACATGCTAAGGTTAAAGCAAATATAGAGCGAAAGAGTGAGCAATATGCCAAGCAAGCTAATAAAGGCAGGAGACGTGTGATCTTTGAGCCTGGAGATTGGGTTTGGTTACATTTAAGGAAAGAGAGATTTCCTAATCAAAGGAAGTCCAAACTTCAAGCTCGAGGAGATGGACCTTTTCAAGTTTTGGAAAGAATTAATGATAATGCTTACAAGATTGATTTGCCTAGCTCTTATGGCAATGTTAGTGCTACATTTAATGTTTCTGATTTATCTTTATATGATTCTGCAGATTCGAGGACGAATCCTTTCCAACTGGGAGGGAATGATGGACCCCATGGCACGGGTGACATAGCATTAATGGCAACGAAGCCTGAGGATGGTAATCATGAGCATGGTGACATAGAAGGAGCCCAATACTTCCAATCCAACGTACCTAAAGACCCATTGCAACATATTGGAGGTCCAATGACAAGAGCCCGAACCAAAGCCATGAAGCAAGCCTTGTTCAGTCTTGTGCAAGAAGTTCAAGAGCTTGGAGAGCATTGGGGCACTCCCCTCAAGTCCAAAGGAGAGCATCTATACGTGTATAATGTATTTAAGATCCAAACTCATGAAGAGTCAAGCCCAAGAGATGCAGACCTTAGCCCAATGCAAGGAAGACTACAAGTTGAGTCTCTTGCATGCAAGGAGGCATGAAACCCTAGTAAAGAAGTCAAGGGTGGCGTGATTTTAAATCCTTTATCATCCCTTGATTGTCTCCTAAATTATTTCCTATTTTAATGGTCCTTTGATTTGATTTTCTATTTTGAGTCTAGTCAAAGGTTAGAATTAATTATAATATTAATTTCTAAATTTTGTAATCCCATAATTTTAGGATCACATCTCCTAAATTATGTGGCTGAATATTTTATCATTATTTCTCCTTTTAGTATTAGGAAATTAGGGTTTTAATTTTAAGAAATATTTTTCTATGAGCCTATATAAATTAGGCATGCTCCCTATTGTAAACACACAGAAGTTGAATGAAATTATTCATTTTAGAGTTTATAACTCTTGTGAGCCTTAGTGCTTTGTGGTGGTATCCCGTGTGAGAAACCGACGTGATCAAGAGCGTGATCAACTCTTGTGGTGTCTTTGAAGGTTAAGGTTCCTAGAGGCAGGTGCTCTAGAGGATCTTCTCCTTGATCATTATCCTATTGTTTACTTCGTACCTTTCTTTATTTCTGTCATAAATTTCGTTCCTTTCTTTTTGTTCTTGTGTTTTTGTTGTTTCAGGGTTCTGTCCCTAAACTAGCACGATTCTGCTTCCACGTCCCTATCAATAACACACACAAGAAATAATTACCTGAAAACTTTACAGGAAAGACTGCACTTTTCATTTTAACATTTAAACGCAGAACTGTAAACCCTTTTTTCATATAAAAGCAGAGAGTTCAAAATGAAAATATATTCTACGACTCATAATTTATGAATAATATATTTTTATGTGAATTAAAGGATAGTTTTATCCTTCAACTATTTTCTTAGAAGTGTTTTAAGAAATTAATTTTAATTGTTAGCAAATTTAAAAATTATGAAAAAATGACCAAAATATACAAATAAGTGCTCTACAAAAAATTACTATCACCTAAGTCTCTAAATTAGTGTAATAATTTATAAGTCTAGCTTCCTCCAAAATTTATACATACTCCTTAAAAAAACTATAGCTAGTGTAAAAAAATGTGTTCATTTATAAATAATAATATTTGTACAAGACTTATAAATTATCACACTGTTTAGGGGATTTAATCTATTTTCTTATAAGATACTTATTTGTAATTTTATGTAACTTTCTATAATTTTTTAAGTTATTTTTTGTAATTTTCTAGGTTAGCCAACAGTTAAAATTAATTTTTTAATGACAGGATATTCAATGCATTATTTTAAAAATTTTTAAGGAAATAGTTTACTAGATATGTCTTGGCTATGATGAGTCTCTTCCAAAACTTTCTCTTAAAAAAATGAGTTAATGAGCAAATAAGATCCTAAATTCTTGCTCAAAAATCGCCTCGAACCCTAAACTTTAAAAATATGTAAAATAAACTCTAAACTTTTAATTTTATAGTAAAATAAACTATGACCAATAACTTTTTTAACATCATTACTATCTATACATGTACTATAACAGTTAGAATTAAATTCATAGAAAAATAAACCCTAAATAGTACCTCTGTAGATAGTAACAGTATTAAAAAGTTAGCAATTAGGGTTTATTTTACTATAAATTTAAAAGTTTAAGTTTTATTTTGTATATTTTAAGAGTTTAGAATTCAAGATAATTTTTGAGTAAGAATTCAGAGCTTTATTTACTCATTAATAAAAAGAAGTATATGAAAAAAATTGAAAACAGCGAATTGGGGGATGCCATATCGAATTTATCTGGAATAAGGACATCTCTACGTGATACTCAGCTAAAAACAGAAGCAAACAGGCTGGCGTTTCTCCCTTTAATTATTTCTTCATATGCATCACCCTCCCTCCCTCCTAAAACACGCATCCACACTAGTAATGGTCTATGAAGAAATAATATTGGGAAAATAAGTACATTATCCTTCCATAAACTATAGGCTTACTATTACTCAGTATTTTAAAAATTAGATCGAATCGGCCGGTTCAATTGATTGAATCAAAAATTGGCTCTTGATCCGATTCAATTGACCTTTCAAAACCGACTATAAGAAAGCCGATTAACGATCGAAAAAACCAATTAAAAATCAGAAAATCAGTTGAAAACTAAACCGGTTCCCTTAAAAATTAGTCTGAATTATTTAAAAATTTAAAAAAATTAATTAAAATAAAGAACAACCAAGAATAATTAATATTAATCATGTATTTATCAACAATATATAATTTTACCAAATATTTATTAATAATTTTTTGAAAATATAAATATTTGCAAATCTTTCTTATTGATTTGTGATACATAAATTAAAAATATATTAATTTGATATCAACCGATTCAACCATAGTTCGACTACAGTTGAACCAATGAACTGTAAACTAGTGGCTAGTCCAGTTTAATGACCAGTCTGATTTTTAAAACCTTGCTATTACCATAAATCCTAAATTTATTCATTGTACAGTTTATTCCTTCAATTTTTAAAAATGATAAAATTTTACTTCTATTGTTAATAAAAGTTAACTTTGACTGTTAGTTGACTATAAAATGATAGAAAAAACTTTAAAAATTACATAAATAGATAAGAATAAAAAAATTACAAGAAATGATGAAAATTTTTGTCCTTTTTTTTTTGTAATTCATGAGATTCTTTTTTGTTATTTTCTGATCAACTAACGACTAAATTAAAATTTTGTCGGGAGGGGCCGAATTGCATTGTTTTTAAAAGTTGATGGAATAATTTGTACAATAAAAAAGTTCATAATCAATAGTTCTATTAGACCTAAAGTTTATGAAGCAATTTGTCCATTTACCCTGTAACATTTATATATTTTGTGCAACTCTATATTATATTTTTTATACTTAAAAAGAAGTGAGAATGATAGTTAACTCCTATATATTAATTTAAGAAAAAATACAATTATTAATTGCTATAATTTTATTAAATTTTTCTTTTAGTTTTTATAATTTTTTTAGTATTTTCAACCTTTATAGAGATTGAAAACACTAAACACATTAAAACTATAAGGATCTATGTAACAAATGTCACCTAATTTTATTGAAACTATATGAACTGAAAATACTAAAAAAAAACTATAGAGACTAAAAGCAAAATTGATAAAACTATAAGAATCAATAATTATATTTTTTTTAATTTAATTATAATTAGATCTTGACAAAATTTTAATGTAAATAATTAATTAACTTGAATTGGTAAAAGTATTATGGAAATATTGAAATATAAATGTAAATAAATTAAAGGGGAAGAGGGAGATCCCGATGTAGTAGGTAGCATGGAGCCCTGCGAAGGAACTGGAAAGGACAAATGATCCCAGACATTTGGTCATCGATGCCGACTCATAAACATTTTTTTAATTAATTAACTATGTTTAATATTTAAATTTGGGCCACATTTGTTAGATCGAGTAATAGAAAATTCTGTGTGTTTCGCTTTTCAATTGATTCTTAGTTTTAGAATTATAAAAACAATTTGTCTCATTTGATATAGGATGAATTAATATGTAGGTCTTTATAGTTTTTTTTTCAATTTTAAATTATTTTTCTATAATTTATTTTTATTTTAATCAAACTCTTATAATTTGATCAATTATATATATTAGTTTTGAATCCAAAACAAATGTACTTTTGAAGTTTATAAAAAAATTGATTTAATACTTTAAACTAAAATAAAAAAGAAAATTTTATTTTATAAATTATTTAATTTTTTATAAAATTCTATATGTATACAATTATTTAGAGGAAACCTAAATATATATTTTGAGTTATAAGAATTATGTTATTAAGCCTAAAGTTATATAATCTTTTAATAAAAATATAAAAATTCTTAATTTTTTTTCTAAATGAAAAAATTGAGAATTTCAACCTTTGGGGAATAAATGAGGTTGTGTTTTCAAATTTCAATGATAATGATGAAATAAGAACTACATATATAATTTTATGTCAAAAATTTTCATGTGTAGCAACGTAAGAAGTAGTATACATCTAATCTTATTTTAAAATTTCGGTGCTTTTTCTGAAATTTTAAAACTTGTGCTCTCCAATCATTATTAATTTCTTTCATGATCCATAATTAATTATCATATCCCTAATCTAATTATTCAAAGATTGACAACAAGAGACAGCAAAGTTCAAGTATGACATCGATCCCTTTCGTACACGAGTACCGTATAATTAAGCTGCTTACAAGTTGCTGGATTGAATATTTGAATCCATTTGTCTTTATAAATAATAATATCCCCTACTTGTTATTTGGTGTGCATTAAATATGGAGTCTAGATTCTCAGCTTTTGCTAGCTCAAACTAAGCGTACGTTTTTTTGTTATTTACACACGATTTTAGTATAAATTGATGATTTTGCATTCATTGCATTGGACACAATCATCAAAATATATTTGTGTGTGTATGTATTTATAGATGTATCTATGTATGTAGATTAAGGTCACTTTTGTTGTTGAATTTTTACGCATGGAGTCTGTGAGTGTCCTGAATTTGATTTTGAATAATTTTTGTCCTTAAATTGTTGAAATTCAACATCTCGCTGTCCTGTCATTCATGCACCATTTGTTGATCGTTGTTTCATTGGGTGGATGTGTTTTATTAACCTTTTTTTAAGCCACTAACACACATTTTAGGATATGTCTTATTAGGTTTTTTAACATTTAAAGCAGGAAATAACCTAAAAAAATCAATTTCAAAACACTAGGTGTCTTGAAGCAAATATTTTTGTGGCCAAAACCAATCCTAATAAATTTTGACTAGCCATCCACTTAGCAGATAAAAGCAACACTTAGCAGATAAAAGCAACAAAACATGTCTAACTTAGTAGATAAAGGTTAACAAGCGGTGCGTGAATAACAATATAACGACAAGTTTAAGAGTTCAATGACAAAAATGATTGAAATTTAAGCTTATGATGCTCGCAGAACCTACGTAAAAAATTTAAGAATAAAAATGACCCTTCACCTTATATTTATTAGGACTTTTAGTTGAGTTAGGTGCAATACAACACACATATTTTAGATTAAATTTGCTATCTTTATGTTTTTTAGAAAAAATAACATTAAAGTCTCAAAATAATGAATTTATGATGGTAATCTTCAGCAAAATTTTTAAAAAATTAGTTGTAAATATTGATTTAAACAATTATAAATTTAAAATTTTTAATTTCAAATAAGACATTTAAATTCTAAATATAACTCTCAGTTTATAGTTGAAATTTTTGTTTGCAATTATTTCAATCAATATTTACAATTTATTTTTTAAAAAATTTTATTGAGATCCCAATTGTCATAAGTTTCCTAGGGCTTTATTGTCATTGTCCCTTTTTGTTTTTTAGGTTATATGAAGAGAATTTTGTGAAGTCATCAGTCATTATGAATCTGATTGTATGTATTCAGCGTATATTGGGCTTGTAAAAATAGGCCCTATCCTCAGTTCTATGAGATATCCACAAGAATTTTTGTTGTTCAATAATTGGATTATGTTTGTTTTTTGGGCTAAGTAATGGATCCAATAAATTTATATTCTTGATCTCTATTTCTACTTGTAGTCCATCACTTATATTATCACTTTTGAATAGATTTTTTTCTTATTTAATCATCATTAATTTTGAAGTTCTAAGAAAAAAGCAATTACTATTTTTTTTCAAATAATTCCCTTATTTTTATTAATTTTAACATTCATATATTAATTACTAAAATAAATTAAGGGCATATTTAAAAGCTTTAAAAATACTCTAACATATTAATTAAATATTTAACCCTATCAGTAATTAAAACTTGTACATATTATTACTCACAAACTATGTCCATTTGGATAGCTGTTACATGAAATTGATTATGAAAAAGTCGAATAATATGATTGATTTTGAAAAATAATTGATTTAGTAAAGTGATATACTTGATTCATAAAATTGGCTGATAAGACTGATGTTAAGTATAATTGAAAAGCAGGATTCAAAATCAAGTAAACCCATATTACATTTACATGCTAAATTAATTATGAACTCAAAATCATAATATTTTTTTAAAAAATACAAACACCCCTGTTATATGTTAAAATTAATTATAAATTTAATTATCACTTTTGAATAGATTTTTTTCTTATTTAATCATCATTAATTTTAAAGTTCTAAGAAAAAAGCAATTACTATTTTTTTTTCAAATAATTCCCTTATTTTTATTAATTTTAACATTCATATATTAATTACTAAAATAAATTAAGGGCATATTTAAAAGCTTTAAAAATACTCTAACATATTAATTAAATATTTAACCCTATCAGTAATTAAAACTTGTACATATTATTACTCACAAACTATGTCCATTTGGATAGCTGTTACATGAAATTGATTATGAAAAAGTCGAATAATATGATTGATTTTGAAAAATAATTGATTTAGTAAAGTGATATACTTGATTCATAAAATTGGCTGATAAGACTGATGTTAAGTATAATTGAAAAGCAGGATTCAAAATCAAGTAAACCCATATTACATTTACATGCTAAATTAATTATGAACTCAAAATCATAATATTTTTTTAAAAAATACAAACACCCCTGTTATATGTTAAAATTAATTATAAATTTAAAATCATGATTTTCTTAATTGTTTCATGGAGAATTATGATTGGACTAGCATATGCAAATTTTACTTTTTTTTTTCTCAACAAAGGCAAGTTACAAATTGGTTTTTCTATTCCTTCGTGGCTTTTTTTTAATTGTTTAGATGAGATTTAGGAAATTTATAATTAAAATTGAGAAAAGACAATTATCAATTCCTATAGTTTTAACAAATTTTGGTATTAGTTATAGACTATGTTTCATTGTTTCAAACCCCTTTAGCTTATCCTGATAGTAACATTACCGTAGTGAGGCAAAACTATGATTTAACAAATTAAAACTAGAAATATAATTAGATCAACTAGAGGGACTAACGTTGATCTCAATATCCTTGTGAACGTATTAAAAAAAAAAAGGGGGGATTAGCATTGTTAAAGGGGATAAACTAGAGGCATCTAGAGTAACTACTAAAACAAGTTAAAAATATAAAGAAATGAATGAAATGAAAAAAATTAAAAAAATCAACACAAAAATAAACAAAATCATTGTTCCTTTTTATGATAAGCATGATAAAACTCATTAATATACACTACAAATGTAAGAATTATCACACTCTCTAAAAATTTTATGAATTATAATCTTTAACCCCATGAATTAAATTACTCCCTTCTTTATGAATGTTGTTCACTATTTTTTTTAAGCATCTCATTTTTATCTTAATTTTTTAATTCATTTCTTTCCATTTTTTTTAGTAATCAAACGGAACCTAATAGTTATGTATTTATTAATTTAAAAATTTGAGCACTTTTGAACGCTGAGGTATGAAAAATGTAAAATGAAAATAGTCTTTCAACTATTTTGTTGGGCAAAAATGATTACTTACTCTCTTCACTCCTTCACCTATTCGAACTTGCTTCAGTTATTTTTAATTGAAATGACTGAGATGTCCATAGTTTAGAAAAGCAATGCTAAACTCGATATATCTATATTTCAACCTAGAAAAAAAGTATGCTATTATTATTTGTTGTTATTATTTTCTTTATGACAAGCATTGAGAGGAGAGTTTTTTTTTTTTTTTTTCAGGAAGAGTCCCTTTTTCCTTTAAAAAAAATCACATAGTTTTACAATTAAAATATACAAAACTTTTTTAAATTTTGAGGCAGTTGTAGAAAATATTTTTCATTTTTAAAAGTTTAAAATTAACCTCCTTGATTTTTTTTTTTAACTATGGACTTTCCCACTATTATTTTTTAATTAATAACAATTTTCATATATATATATATATATATATATATAAGAGGCAGTAGTAGTTTATATGACATCTAATGTAAACTAATAATAACATAAAAATATAGACAATTTTTATAAAGCAATTATTAACTATTATTAAATACCACAAACTGTTACATGTTTTTTTTTTTAATTTGACATGACAACTCCTAGTACTAAGATAACTAAAAAAATAACATGGGAGTTTGTAGTAAAAAAAAAAAATAAAAGGTTAGGGATGTTAATTTTAAACTTTTAAAAGTGAGCAAGGATCTATATAACTACCTCAAAATTCAATGAGGTTTTTGCATATATTAACCTAGTTTTAATCACAAAAGAATGACCAAAAAAGAAAACTCCTAATAGAGCCCATTTTACTTCCCACTCATCTTATTTATCTTTTCTGATTCTATAATAAAAATTGAAAACCAACCTTTTGACCTTTGATAACTGATATTCCCCTTGTAAGGTATTCTTTATGTTTTGAGCGAGGAGACTAATTAAGTGAAAAACAAAGGGAGGGAGGTGGAAGTTCTAGTTTTGATTATTTTGATAAAATATATTTTCCCTTTCAGTTATGTTGCAATGGAGAAAAGATGATTGATAGAAGATAGTTCATTCATGTATCACATAAAAGATAATCCATTCAACAAATAATATATATATGTGTATATATATATATATATGTATATATAAACAAATGATGGATAAAGAACATGTATTGTCCCTACAACAAAACATTTTCATGCAAGCAATAATAGCATGTCAACCTCAAGATTTGAAAATAATAATTAGGAGCTTCTTGTTACGTCCAAAATTGAAAGGACTTGAAAATAATCATGACTATATAAGTGGATGCACTACACACATCATTAGATTAACTTTTTGGAGAGAAAATAATAATCTCTTGACAAAGTAATATCAAAACTAAACCCAAATTTGCCCAACTAGTGGGCCACCCATGACAGAAGCATCATGAATTGGCTAAAGAAACTATTATGTTTTATATTGAAGGGACTTGTAGAAGGTCATGACTATATAAACAGATACATTGAACATTCTACTAAGTTAGTTTTTTAAAAAGAGAGCAATAACCCCATTATATTATGCTTCATAACTTGTCATAACTTGTGCAAATCACTTGTGAATGGTTTTCAATAATTTATAGGAAAGCAAATAAACGTAAGAACAGTTGAAGTGAATAAATCCTTTTAGTTTTTTTTTTTTACTTTTAAATGATGCTCTTATAAATTATTTTATTAAAGTTTTTATAGTTCAATCAATTAAATATGTTAATCCTTAAAAATTAAAATCCTTGAATTTTTCATGTAAAAAAATGAAATTAAGAGCTTTTTATTAAAAGATTATATAACTTTAAAATTAATTACTTACTACTTAATTTTTATAATTCAAAATTCATATAATTAGGCTATATTTTCTAAATACTTCTACATACATAGAATTTTCATAAAAAACATACAAAATTGAATTAAATAAAAAAAATTGACTGAAAGTATCAAATCAATTTTTTAATAAATTTTAAAAGTTATTTTATTTTGAATAACGATAGTCATTCATTAATAACTTTAACCTTTGAAGGCTAATATAATTTTCCAATTAAATTACAAAAGTTTAATTAAAATGAAATAAATTACAAAAACCTAATTCAAAATTAAAAAAAATATAAGGACCTACAGATTAATTTTTCCATTGAGTTTCATCAAGATACAATAGTATTTTACTTAAATACCTTTATTCACTATAAACACTTTTAGATCATTAATAAGCAATGTTTTCATTTACTTGATGGTAAAATTCGTCATGTAATAATATTTTTTTTATTGGGGAAAAAATCTAAAATGACAACTATTTGAGAAGGGAATGTGTACGATGAAGATGAGTCATCGTTACCTATTATTCTCTTTCCGCCTCTTTTACACACTTTTCAAGCTACTCCTCCAAACTTCAATAGCCTGCACCAAGTGTTTGTGTATCTATATAATCAACATAATCATCTTCTGCAACTTTACTACCCCACCACATCAGACCTTACGAACTTCAGAAATGGAGGCATACAACAGTTCCAAACCATTCACTTCCATGTAAACATCGAGGCAAGTCCACTTTTATCCATTCTCACCCAAAGGATAATATTCTTTTAACAAATTGGTTTTCCTATCCCTTCATGTATTCATTGTTCATTCTCCTCAATCCAATAGCTGCTCCCATTGCGAGGTATAACAGAAGATTCAAAACTGTACAATTAAATAAATCCATCAACAAATGATAAACACATTTCCACATTTGTTGCTGTCCCAAGAACAGCATTTGATTTGAGCAAGTAGTGAAGGTGCTGATATTATGCTGCTATGTCAACCACATAACCTGCGCGCATGTTTGCATAACTTCTACTACATTATTACCTATTCTTGTTTTTTTCTCTTTCTGGCCAAATCCACATGCTCCGGCACCTTTCTAATTACTTTGTCAAGTAGGCGTTGGGAAAGCCGGACTTCATCAGGACCTGCAAGATGTGGCTCCATTACTTGGTTGAAACCATTGAGATTACACCACTCTTGTATGTCTTCTTTACATATCACTCTCCACCCCCATCCCCCTATTTTAACGTCTTCAGCACCATTAATTACAGGGTAAGTCGAAAGTTTAATGTGAAGGGAATTGTTATGACCCCTTAGATGTTGCCAACATGTTTTCTCATTCAATTCCAAAACCATTACGCAAAGGTGAGAAGACTGGCGAGAGGAGGAAATATAATGTGCCCACTCTTTCCATGTATACTCATCATCTTCCAGAGCTTTACTACTCCAAGAAATCAGACACTCATAAGGACCTGAGAAAAGGAGGCATATAGCGATTCCGGACCATTCACTAGCACGAAAATATTGAAGTATATCTACCTTTATCACACTTTCCTTTCTACTCTCATCCCAAGGATAATATTCTTTATTTGGAAACCATAATGGTATTTTGCGTCCCGGAATAATTGCACAAAAATCTCTCTGGGGAAGATATTCTAACTGCAACAACATTAAACTATTATGAATAATAACCCATAAAGGAGGCAGATAAAAATACACACAAAAAGAGACGGGCATACCTCAGTGTACTTGAGCCACAATGAGATATCATTAAATACCTCATTATTTACATATTTAGTTCCCCAACGATACTAAAAAAAAGAAATATCATGTCACGAATATATATAGTTAAAAAAAAAAAAACAAAAACTATACAAATCTTTAGATAGATTGTAGGAAAGACAAATATACCTCATGGTCAAGTGAAGCAACCAAATCCCACAGATGTATATCTGATAAGGGTTTCATCGAATAACAAAAGGAAGCACCCAATCGGATTAACCGTGGTGGAAGCCTTGGCAATGACTTCAGCCTTTTGCAATCATCCAGAAAAAGATAGAGAAGTTGAAAAAGACTAGAGAAGCAACCAGTGGGTAGATCAACAAAATCATTTTGACTTAGGTCCAATACAATGAGAGATGATAAACTGCCAAACTCATCAGGAATCGATCCATCTTTTAAGCCACACTTTCCTAAATATAACTCTGTTAACGATGTCAGATTCAAGCCTGAAATTTGGCGAGCTATGAGAGTCTTCAACTTCTTGTCAGGATCAAGAATTTTGCAGCCACACAAATCCAAATATTCAAGACCAGTCAAGGATCCAAGTGATTCAGGAACTCTAGCCATAGCAGTGAAAAATACATTAAGATATGATAATTTTTTCATACCTTCCCCAAACTCTGGGAGTACTGCAAATTTGGAGCACGATCTAAGATTTAACTTTACCAAAGAATTTGTTTCCAATTTTCTTGGAAAAAGTTCAAGCTTTTGACACCAAGAAAAATTCACCGTGACAAGCTTTTTTAACTCTCCAAGTGATGGATGAACCATGACAAGGGATGAACAATGTAGAAGAATTAAATGTTCTAAATATGGAACTTCTGAGAAGTCTGGAGTTTTGGTCAAATCGTGAGAAAAGCTCAGATCAATACGTTTCAACTTTTTCATAAACTAGTCAAGCAAAAATATGTATCAATAAGACATGGAAACTAAAACGCATTTTAAAGATAATGAAGCAAAAAACATCAATCTCACCTGTATGCCATTCCAAAGTTGCTTTATTTTGCTAGAATGCATTTGAATATCAACAAGTTTATCCAATGGGGTTTCAAGTGGAAGAGCTTCCAAGGGAAATGATGGCCATCGAACAACTTTTAAAGCACCAAAGAGACATTTGAGACCACACGAATGTATCAAACCCCTTGGTAAGATTAGTCGAATACCATTCATCTTTGGTAACATGAGTAATCTAACATTACTCATTTTTGAAAAAGCTTCATGATGCACTTTAACTTCATCTGAGTGCCCATTCACAACAATAGCTTGTAATGCTTCAGATCCCTAATAAAAATGCTCGTTAATTGCAAAAAAATAATGAGAATGATTAGAAAGTGAAGTATATTGATACCATTATATATGTATGTCAATAAAATGAGTTAATTAGAAAATAAGGCACTAACCTTGTTATTTTCCAATACTTCCTTAATGTCATCTAACTCCCACAACCTGCTACGCTGACCAATGCAAGTAGATTCTTGACAAATTATATATCTACCCAAGTCTTCAAGTAAATCATGCATCTCTAAAGTACAGTATCCAAGATGATCCTCCATTTCAACTAGTAAGGTTTTTTCAATCAACACATTTATTCCAATTGTTGGATGAAGATCACAATATTCCAAAATTTGGGTTACTTCATCTCTCCTCCACCCTTTGAAGAAACAAGCAATATCCAAAAATATTGTCTTTTCTTCATCTTTTAATCCATCATAACTTATTTGAAGTTTTTGAACAACACCATCATCTGGAATTTGCTTCAATCTATCTAAAGCATCTTTCCACTCAGCTTTACTTCTTCCACAAAGAAAAGAACCTAAAACATTAAGTGCCAACGGAAGGCCTTCTGTATATTCAACTACAGATTTAGACAACTCCAAGTAATCCTTTTCAGGATGATCTTTCTTGAATGTTTTGTTAGAAAAGAGTTGAAGAGACTCGAGTTTCTGCATGGCTTTCATCTCATATATTTTCCCTCCACATGAGGTGAGCACATGTCTATCTTGTTGTGATAATTATCCTGCTTCCTTTACCAAACCAATTTAGACTTTCAGCCAAATTATTTAATTGACTCGCATGATCTAAATCAAGGACAAGAAGAACCTTTTTATTGCAAAAAAGCTTTCTTATCATCTTCATTCCTTCATAATCATCATATATTTCCAAGTTTTTTATTTTGAAATGAGAAAGAAGCCTTTTCTGCAAAGCAACTAGGCCTTCTCTTTGTAAAGTTTCTCTAATATTGGCAAGAAAGCAACACATTTCAAATCTGGAAGAGATTTTTTCAGAAACAACTCTAGCAAGAGTAGTTTTACCAGCACCACCCATGCCCCATATCCCTACAACGCGAACGTCGTCCATCCCCATCTCCAAGTATGACATTAGATCAATCATTCTTGGCTCTGTTCCAACCAGATTATCATCACAAGATGGCAACTTAGAACATAAATAAGTCCATATCCTTCCAACTACATTTGTGATAAGATTTGCTTCATGCCCACAAAAAAAATAAATTAACATTGTTTAACATGAGTTATATAGTTATTATAAAATAAAACAATAATGAAAAATATGACTTTTCATGAATATTGTCTACTAAAACTAGAATACATTCTTTTGATGCCGTGGGAATGGGGAGATAATTTCATAGGATATAAGCATAACATCACTAGCAGTGATGGGGAGATAATTGGATTGTGAATTGGGGGGAAAGAATTGATCCAACAGCCCATTGGAATAAAAAAACTTACTGATCCCTGGTATCCCAGCCAGTGTCAGTTGCTAATTTCAAACAAAGCCTTTCTCCAATCCTGCACTTTATCATTGCTTTTCTTAAATCTCTCTTCATGTTTTGCTAAAGCTCTTTTGAAACATTTTCTTTGATGTCTTACATTAGATGGATCCACATCATAGAAGATGGGAAAAACTTGTAGACCCATTTCACTCCTGCCTTCAAGAATTTTTTGTAATTCATCCAAACACCATGTGGAACACGCATAATTTTCAGAGAGAATGACAACTGCACAGAGGGAATCCTTAATTGCTCGACTGAGCTGTTCTGATATAACTTCTCCTCTCTCAAGTTCTTTATCATCCTTAAAAGCCATGATCCCACTTCTTGTGAGAGCATCATATAAGTGATCTGTAAACTTCAAGCGAGTGTCTTTTCCTGTAAAACTCAAGAAAACATCATATTTCCAAGTTGGAGTGGAATTAAAAGCAGAAGTGGTTGAGGAAGATTCTCCTTGGACAGTGTATGCCATTGCAGGGCTTGAATCTCTTGGTTGTGTCCAAACTGTAATACGCATCAGACAAATCATTTCACCATCTGCCAAAGGAAAAGAAAAAAGAACATCAGATATGAACTTATAATTAAAGGATCTATAATACTTTTCATGCAACGATGATACTGCTGTGAATGTTGATGAATAATCACTTGACCTAATGTCGATGAACTACAAACAAGAGAAAGAAACAAGAGAGAGATAACCGAAAGAACCAAAAGCTTAACATATATTTATTATTTATTAATATTTCCAAAATGGAAACCTAACTGTTGGTCACTATAGCCTTTTCTTTTGTCTTGTTAAATGACAATTTTATTCTTGAATTAGGTGCAACATTCTGATAAGGTATGTTGGGAAAATAGCTGGAAATATAACTCTATTAAGAAAAATATAAGCAAGAATCTCACGAAACAAAATTCTTAACAGCCAAAGGAGAATCTCCCAGTTACAATGATAAACTCGTTTGTGTCAGACTTCTGTTACCTAAGGCTTATAAGATAAATAAGGAATCAATAAATCTGGAATTTAGGTCAAAATCAGGGAACATCCCAACAGATCAGAACGTTGGCCCTCAACTGACTAACTGGACCACTTTATTGACTGACTCGTCCTAACATTTCTCAAAACAGAAAATGCAACTGAAAAACAAATTTGAATAAATAAAATCTGAAAATAATTCAATTATTAACTGTGCTACTGATGCGTCCTTCTGTGATAAGTGATCAACTGCCTCTTATTGTTATCATATTTCCTTTCAACATTCGAAAACGGTGCAATGTTGCTCAATCATTAACAAAAGTCAACTTTGACTATTACTTGACATAAAAAATTACAGAAACAGTCCTCAAAAATTACAAAAAAGAACTTAGAAAATTACAAATAAGAATCCTATAAGAAAATTAATACCAATTAAGTAACTAAAATTACAAATAAATACCAAAAGGCATGTTATTTATTTTCCGTTAAGGCAATGCTTAGCTGACAAAAGAAAATAGGGAAGACAGAAAAGAGGAGAGAGAAAATAAAGGAAGAGAAAAGTGAAGGATGTGATTTTTTCTCCTCATGCTTGGTTAAACAGGAGAAACTAGAGAGGAGAGAAAAATTGTTAATTTCATATAGACAATAATAACCTAATTATTTGTAGAAAAATATTTATACATAATAAAACTTAACATTTTAACATATTATTTATAGAATTTCTATTATATATTATTGATTGAATAAAAATATTATTGCAAATTATTTTATCTAATTTTAAATTTTATTTCTTAAATTATTATTTTCTCCTGTACAAGTATTATTCAAAAGGAACTAGAGTGAGAGAGAGAGAGAGAGAGAGAGAGAGAGAGAGAGAAGGTGAAACAAAGCCAATTAAGATCTACGCCTGCTGATTTAGGGGTGGAAACAAGCCAGGTCAGGCTTTGGCCAAACAAGCCTAAGGGCTTCAAGCTTGAGCCTGCATGGAAGCTTTTGTTTTTTGTTTTGTTTTTTGTTTTTTTAAGGCTTAGGCCTAAGCTTGTAAAAGGTCTAGCCTAGCCTGAAGCCTTTAAGGCCTTGAAGGGTTCTAAACTTGGGCCTTGAAGGCTTAAGTAGGCTTTGAGCCTATTCAATGTAGACTTTGGTAGGCTTTATAGCCTACATATTGTAGGTTTTAAAGCCTATTTAAAGCTTACATGTAATTAAAATAAAATTAAAACATATAATAAATCTAAATAAAAATTATTTTAAAGAGTTACATGAAAAATCCAGCCTCTAGCAATCATCACACTAGTAATGATCTATAGAACATAGCAAAACCAATAATAGCATCAACAAAATATAACTAACAATATAAAAATCAACAAAAATGTCATTGCCAACACCAAATGACAGCAAGACTTATACTTCAATATAATCTTCTCCTGTTCAGATGACTACTCCTACAGAATGAAAAAGTGAATTGAATGTTAATAACTAGTCCGGCACAAGTCCAACTAATAATACAACAAGTATAACAATAAACAAACAAATAACTAATCTATGTCAAGGTAAAGGCAAGCAAGAAAAAAAAAAAAAGAGGCCAAAGTAAAAATAGAACTTAGCACCAAAAGAAAAAAAGAGCTACAGCTTCAATCATTCAATTCATATCAATCAAAGGACAAAATCCATTTTAAGGTAAGGGAAAAGAATATAAAATCCTTTATATTAGATTTATACACAAGGATTAAAATATGAGTTTAAAATAGATTTGCTACACTATATTCTCTTTTAGCTCTTGCGTATAATTTTAGAATTCTTGTCAAGTACCTTATAGATTTAGTGAGAACATTTGATATTGAGAGTTTATCAAAATCACTCACAACCAGTTCTTTCCTTAAGAAAAATAATGTCCCACTTGATACATTGACTGGAATAAGAATGAGAAGAGCCAGACTGCTGTTGGAATACAAATCTTTAAGCTCTAAGACACAGAAAATTGGTCAAAATTCTTGCAACAAAACAGTAAAAAGTTCAGATACCAATAGAAATTAGAGCATCAAGACAGTAAAGTAGTTTCGCTGCAAACAGAAATTAGAGCAACAAGAAGGTCTAAGGATCATCGTGAATCATGGTCTCTAATGTATTTACATTCATAAAGAGCTGAATAATCAGCTGTTAGAGTCACTTGGCAAGTTTGTCGGAGGAGAAGGGTTTAACCCACTGAAACAGTTCAGAAGAAAGATATTTAGTTTGAAGAAACCAGAACTCAACACACCAAACCAGAGAAGTTTCTATGAAGACCTAGAGAAGAGTTGGAATCTTATATATATATATATATATATAAAGAGTTGGAATCAGCAAAATAGTGAAAATGAATGAAAAAAACGCAATGATCAAGCGTTTAAAGGCAAAATTTTGTTTCTAAATAACTTCAAAACATTGTCGCTGCGTAACAGTGTATCATTTCAAATTCCCGCTGGAAAAAAATACCAGAAACACGATAGAAGTTAAGTCAACGCAAACGAAGCGAACTTCATCAGCATAAAAAGCAACGTAAAGATTCACAATTCCGCACAACCCCATGATATTTTGCCATAGAATCAACAATTCACTTCAGCCACAAATGAAACTCATGTTTACTTATGTGAAAAGCTGTAACAGCGCATGTAACATCAAAAAATTCTAAAATTATACACGACAAGAGCTAAAAGAGAATATAGTGTAGCAAATCTATTTTAAGCTAGCAGCGAGTGCGAACGGCAAAACGAACCTGGATCTGAATTTTCGAAGGAACTCGTGCTTTGCTCTTTCGAAGAGAATCCCGTGATCTAGAGGGAGGGAGGAGGAGGCGCAGTGATCTGGAGGCAGGGAGGGCGAAGGGGCAGTGCTATGCTCTCAGGGGTTTCGAAGAGAACGTGAAGTCAATGGAGGAAGGAGGTGCCGATTTTGGTCACTGGTCAGGGTTAAGCAGAGGAATGAGAAATGAACCTTAATGGCCTGTTTGATGGACAGATGGAGTCAGCTCCTCTTAGCTTCTCCCTCCACCGTCACTTCTCAAATGCTCTGCTTAAAATCTAAAACCGTTGAGATTAAATTTTAACAACAAAGATTAACTAGTATTTTTTAAAGAAAAAATGACGGAAAAATTTATTTAAATTATATAAATGATAAATTGGGCCCATGAAATGGCATAATTTTTCTAGAGTCTCATGAAATGTTTCTATCATTAGGAAATTAAAAAAAATGACACTTTTGCCCTTTATTCAAATTAAACAAATTCGCAACTTTTTATTTACAACTTTTATTCCTATATTAATAACTTTTATTTCTAAATTCGCAATAATTTAATAGTTATTTACAACTCCGTATATGCAAGTCCTAATATACATCAGATGTTGAAAATTCATAACTTTTCATTCACAACTTTTTTTCCTATATTAACAACTTTGATTTTTAAATTTGCAACAATTCAATAGTCATTCGTAATTCCGTCTTTACAGGTCCTGATATACATCAGGTGTTGAAAATTCACAACTTTTCATTCACAACTTTTGTTCTTATATTAACAACTTTTGTTTCTAAATTCGCAACAATTCAATAACCATCCACAACTTCGTATATGCAAGTCCTGATATACATCAGGTGTTGAAAATTTGCAAATTTTCATTCACAACTTTTGTTCCTATATTAATCACTTTTGTTTCTAAATTCACAACAATTCAATAGTCATTCACAACTCTACATATGCAAGTCTTGATGCGCATTAGATGTTAAAAAATTGCAACTTTCCATTCACAATTTTTGTTCCTATATTTCCTAGATTCACAACAACACAACAAGGAATTATAATTTATTAGTACCCTCTGTAAATTGATTAAGTCGGCAAAAATGTATTACCACTTTGATCCAAAAAATAACAACTTTTATTAATTTAAATGATAAGAAAACTTTTAAAAGTGACAACTATCTAAGGTTTTATTGTCAATTATATAATCTATAACTTGTATCAAAATACCCTAGAACCCTTTTGACAAAAATATATGAAGGGTTGAATCTTCTAGTGTCATCTCTTCTCTTATCATTTTTACACTCCCTTATCATATTGTATTTTACCTTCAATATTTTTTACAAAATGCTCCCCTATGTGAAAATAACAAAATAGTTTCTTTCCAAAACTAGAAACAAAAAAAGTCATTTCTCATGCCAACCTAAAACAATGAAATAATCACTGATCAACATGTCTATTTCTCAAATATTATAATCACATATCTTTTATCTTTTATCCAACAACAACTTTTTTTTTTTATATTCACAACTTTATATTGGTCATTCACAACTTTAGTTTATACATTTACAACACAACTGAAAATGATATATCATTTATTCATGAGTAAGCATCCATACCCACGTATAGCAAAGAAAATGAAGACTTCAATCATAAAGAGAAAATAACGAAAATACAACACCAAAGGCTTTGCTTATCACTGTGTTAGGGAAAAATAATTTTGATACTACATTAATTTTTCCTATTTCAAAAAGTCATTTTTTAGTCTTGGTTTTAACAGTACAATGATGGATTAGAAAAGCAAGAAAAACACAAATGTTAACAATAAGGTCGTCATAGTGTTAAAAAGAAAGAAAGAAAGGAATTGAAGCCAAAACTCTAATATTAATTATCAACCATACCAATTTCAAAAGATCAATTTAAGCTCAAATTGATCTTCATGACTATAAGTGCATAGTCTAGTGATATCCTAATAATGGAATTCCTAAACCATATTGCGGGAAAGCAGAGGAAGAAAAGGGAGGGAAGTGAGTGGATATGGGTTTAATACCTAAAAGAAATTAAAGTGGAGATGAAGGCAAATTAGAAGGAGAAGGAGAAGGAGAAGCAGATGGACTAGAAGAAGAGAAGAACAAGAAGACGAAGTAGAGGAAAGAATGTGCAAGAATGACTCTCCATTAAGGTTTGGAATTTTTGTTTTATTTGAGGGTAATTTAGTCATTTCATTTAATTCCCTAATGATAGAAAAATTTCATGGGACTTTAGGAAAATTATGTCATTTCGTGGGATCAATCTGTCATTTAGATAATTTAAATGAATTTTTTTTTGTCATTTTTCCTTTTTTAAACAACTATCAAATCCAATCTTATCGTCAAATACACTGAGTTCCCTCCACTGCACCAAAATTTTAAACTTAATTTTTAATAATGGTAAAAATTTCGACCATGTAAATTAAATTTGAATGGTCCAAATTTAAAATTTTTTATTTTTATTTTTATTAAAATAAAAATTTATAAAAATGGTAAAAAATTTAAATAAATTTCTTCATTCCAATCAATCTGAAATATATAAATTTAATCTGAATAGTCTAATTTAATATTAATTTTTTTTATAATTTTTATAAATTGTTTATCCGAGTATACTCTGGATATGTAGATAATTTTCTAACATGTGCTTTTAAAAATATTTTTTTAAAAAATAAAAGTTAAAAATTTTAATCTACACCATCCAAAGTATATTTGGATATTCAATTTATAAAAATTATAATAAATTTTAATATTAAGTTTAGACCATCTATATTAAATCTGAATTATCTAGATTGCTAATTAAGCAAATTTGTTAAAAAAATTATTAAAATTTGTACTCTCCAAATTCACTAAGAACAAATTTATTAATTTTTTACCATTTTTATAAATTTTATTTTAATAAAATAAAATAAAAATAAAAATAAAAACCTTTAAATATGAACCAACCAAATCCTGTCCCCACCTTGCCCCACCTTACCCCACCTCAGCTGAAGCACAAAGATGGGAGGAGTCAGTAGAGAGAAGTTAACTCCTTGTTTGATGATAGTTTTTTAAGGAAAAAAATTGTTTAAAAATATGCTTTCTTTCGTTATTGCTCACAAGTATTCTCTTGTTGAATGCAATTATCTTCAAGACATGATTAATCACTAAATGTGAATACTTTTTTTATGAGATTTGAATCATAATTCATCACATTATGCGAGACTAGCCTCTTCTACTAAACCCAACATCCATTAAAAATGTTAAAAATTGTAATAAAAAAGTTTTTGCTTAGTTGGCTACTAGACCCCATTAAAAAAGTTTTTGCTTGACTGGCTAATAAGTCAAGGGTTATAGAAGGTAATCTAATGAAATACAAGGCAAGTAAATGCTAGCCCATGATGATTCAGAGTAATTCTTAAAGGAGAAGCTTTGGGAACCAATGGTCTAAACACAAGATACTAAAGGGAATCATAATCGATGAAAACAATTGACTCACAACTTTACTTCCAAGCCATGTTTGAAGTGTGGTCGAAACCATGGAAATCAACCTTGCTTAACTGGTTAAAAGGTGTGCTTTGAATGTGGAAAGCCTATGAACTTTAATAGATGATGTGATTCATAAGGGGAGATAGTCCCTAATCTTAGACCATAGACTTAAGGACGAGTATTTGCACTTACAAAACAAGAAGCAAGTAAATCTTCTAACTTAATCTAAGGTACATTAAAGATAGATAATTGTGTTGTAGATGCACTATTTGACTTTAAGGCAACCCATTCTTTTATCTCTTATAATTGTGTTCAAAAACTATACTTAGAAATAAGTGATTTGCCTTTTGAATTATGTGTATCTATTCTAATAGGAGCCCATATTGTCACTTTATATGTTTGTCTGAATTGTGCTATATGCCTTGATAATAGAAGTACTACAATTGATCTTATATGTCTTTCTATGCACGATTTTAATTTGATTGTTGGCATGGATTTGTTGTCTGCCAATAATGCCATACTCGATTGTTCTTGTAAATTGGTGTCCATACCTGCATACATCCTAAATGCGAGATCAGTGGTTGAGTTTCCTTATTTGTCCATAGCCCAAGTTGAGTGTTGCCTTAGGAAGGGATGCCAGGTTTGTAGTCTTCTTTTCAAGACAGGCTCAAGTTGAAGAATGGCTAGATAGTAAGTGTACCAATAGGTAGGGAATTTCTAAAAGTTTTTCCAACATATATTAGTGGTCTCCTACCTAAAAGGGAAATTGATTTTGCCATTGACCTAGTTCAAGGTACAAGCCCTATCTCAAAGGCCCCTTATTGAATGGCCCCAATTGAGTTAATAGAGTTGAAGAAACAAATTGAATAGTTGTTAGAGAAAGAGTTCATTCGACCAAGTGTATCCTCGTGGGGTGCACCTGTTTTGTTTGTTAAGAAGAAAGATGGAAGTTTAAGACTTTGCATAGATTACAAAAAATTAAACAAGGTAACAATTAAGAATAAATACCCACTCCCCATAATAGATGACTTGTTAGATTAGTTAACGGGAGCTTCTATCTTTTCTAAGATAGATTTGAGATTAGGTTACCATCAATTGGACTTAAAGCAAAGGACATACCTAAAATAGCATTTAGAACAAAATATGGTCATTATGAATTCTTGGTGATGCCTTTTGGGCTAACCAATGCTCCTATAATTTTTATAGATTATATTAATAGGATTTTTAGGCCATATCTTGACAAATTTGTGGTAGTATTTATTATAGATGATATTTCGATATATTCGAGAAGTTAAGAAGAACATGTTGAATAGTTGAGATTAGTTTTACATATCCTTAAAGATAAAAGATTGTATGCCAAACTTAGCAAATGAGAATTTTGGCTAAGAGATGTCAATTTTTTAAGTTATGTCATCTTAGAGAAAGGGATAGCTGTAGACCTAACAAAATTGATGTTATCCTTAATTGGGAAAGACCTAGAACTGTTATTGAAATTAGAAGCTTCTTAAGATAGCTGGTTATTATTGTAGGTTTATCTGAGAATTTTTCCAATGTCACACCTCTGATTAAGTTAACTCAAAAAAAATCAACCTTTCTTTTAGGGATGAGAAATGTGGGTGAAGTTTCCACGAATTAAAAGTTACTTTAACATCGACCCTTGTCCTTGTGATTCCTAATCCTAGTGAGACATCTATGATCTATAGTGATGCATTTAAGAAGGATCTTGGTTATGTTTTGATGCAAAATGGAGGGTAGTTGCTTATGTCTCTAACAATTGAGATCACATGAAATGACTACCTTACACATGATTTAGAGTTAGCTATAATTGTTTGTGCCCTCAAAATATGGAGACACCATTTATATGGGGCAAATTTTGAGATTTTTAGCGATCATAAAAGTTTGAACTATATTTTTTATTAAAAAGAATTAAATATGAGACAAGGAGATGGCTTGAGTTTCTAAAGGAAGCACACTCTTAAGTATCATCCTGGTTAGGCCAATGTAGATGTAGATGCATTAAGTAGAAAAGTCTCTCCATACACTTAAAGATTATTAGTTGATTAAAGACTTTAGAAACCTAGATATCTCCATATCTTTCAACCCCAACAGGTTTTTTGTGAGCACCCTATCTATACAAAATGAGTTAAAAAGAAAATTACAGATGGTCAAAGCTTTGACCCATTTTTGAGGAAGTTTAGAGAGTTGTTGCCACGAGAAAAATATAAAGAATGAATACAAACATTCAAACATAGATTGTATATAAATAATGTAGGTATAATGTCCTTATTGCCATTACTAAACTTATCCACTTCTACTATACAAGAGTAATTAGAAGTCCTTAAATATCTAATTTACCTCAAATACACAAATATTGGAAATGTAAAAAATAATTCTTTAAAAATAGTTAGGATCCCAAAACTATTTTGAAAACCACTTAAACCACTCAAAAATAAGTATTTATGCATAATAGAAGTATTTAAGAATGCATAAATACATACAAGAGGAAATAAGGGTGAATAGTCATTTTTTCCAAAATGACCCACATGCCGTGGCATGTACCACTAATTCACGTTTTGTATCATATGTCGTGGTACATATGATAGAATTTGCTGTTATGAGAGTTCATTTGAAATGAGTTTTTGGTGTACACCATTTTCACATATAAGGTCCAATTGGAGTATTTTAAGCATCCATATGAAACTCATCTCATAATTTAACTAACGACAAAGGTTTAGTCTCAATCCAATATTTCCTTTGAAAACTAAACACTCAGATGCCTAATGACTATTTTATGTAATTTTCACTCACCCGAGCATCTCATATCCAAATTGTTTGTCATTAGCCACTTCTACGGCCTTGACCACCTCCAATAGGATATTTATCACCCAATTAACTAATCAGATCACCAAATATACAACCATACTCAATTTTGGCCACTGAAATGCCCTTTTTCACATAACGGGGCCTTTCATATTCCCCCCACAAAATCACATATATGGCCAAATGTCACAAAATCATTCATTCAAAACATACAATCATGCACTTGTACTAGTATCTTAGCCCTCCTTCTCATAATTCACATCTTCACATTTCCACATCATTTTACATGTAGGGCTAAGATACATATATAATCATACAAGTGCATTAAACACATTATATGTATATGCATTCTTATGGCAACTTATAAGCATAATTATTTACAACAAAGCAATATCATTACACAAACTCAAGAGGCTATGTAGCTAATCCACTACTCCTGGCCTCGATCTCTCCCTTAGCTACTATTAGTCTTAAGACCTATAAAATAGTAACCACGGGCTGAGACAGAGTTTCAGTAAATAAATAATCCAAACTATCTATTAACAAGAATAACTATAAAGAAGCAAATAAAGCATTGATATTATAATATATATATATATATATATATATTCAATTATAAACCGAACCTCTATATTACCCCGATTGAACCTATAGGCTCAACTGAACCAATTCTGTATAAATTAACCTAAATGCACCTTCAGTGGTAAAATCACTTGGCCAAAGGTGTTTTCTCTTACTTCCAGATTATAGATTTCCCCTATAACACACACGATCGGGGTGTCATTATTCCAACACTGCACCCTTATAAGCTCTTGCTTATTAATTAACCCATTAACACTCACCACTAATCCCATTTCTTAATATGATCCCATCATACTTCTCATTCGACAAATATAATAATTCATCTTTTATTCAACTAACTAACCATGGCCCTCATGGGCTTGTACTCAAAGAATTAGCCAATTTAATCTATCAAAAACACATACACACAATTAATATGCATTGATGATCTTAGTTGGCAATATATCAATATACACAATATAAGTCCTCTACATATATACACTAAGGAATTATTGATTATGTGCTTTTAGTTCCTTTTTGCTTTACACCTATGAAGCGTCACCTGTAAAAACATTAGCAATGGGGAGTGAGATAAACATCTCGGTAACCAAGGAATTTCTAACTTCTAACATATATTCAAACAGCATTTAAGGTTGTGTAAGTATAAAAGTCCCACACCCCATATCCCAAACCACAAAATCACATACACATGTTCATACATGATACCACATTCACATAAATATGCATGCATGATCATCTACCACCTTATAACTTTCTTATTTCTTTTGATTTAAGTCCATGGGCTATTAAGTAATAGGACTGAATCTAGATATCCTGACTCACCCAAAGCTCTCTAATATTTGAGAGGTAACCTGGACAAAGTTCACCGCTCTCCAAACTTAAACCATGGACTCCTTTACCTAGAGGGTATTATATAATTATCAGTACACATACCCAATCCCGGAGTGAGTATTATCAGCTAAGCTGGAACCACAACTAACCCTCGTTGAAGTCAGTGCTATAGCTAAACAACTTAAGAACTACCCAAATATTGTCCATGTCACGTGGACTTAGATGTACTCTCTCAAATCATAGGGAGAACTCTCACCCATCTATGTTACATATGTACATCACATTTATAATCATGCTAGTCTCATATTCCTAACATTTTTATCACATATGCAAATCACATATTCATCAATAATTTATAATTCCACAATAATAACAATTCATAATTCCACAACAATTCATGATTCCACAATAATTCATAATTGCACAATAATTCATGATTCAATAATAATTCATAATATATCACATTTAATACTCTAGTTCATCATTCAAGCTTGTAATATATAAATTGCATGCACATGCATCTTTCGTACTTTCTCTCTCTCTCTCTCTCTGTCTCTCACAGAGAGTTTATGCTTACAAATTTTTCCTCAAGAACATCATTTGTAAAAAATATACAATAATGCTAAAATTAATATATGAGAAAATTTAGATTTCCAGTTACCTCCACCCTTTGAGTAAATTAAAAGGGCACTCAAAGCATGCTTTCATAAGGTCTCCAATCATGAACAACAGCCATAAAATATTAATCTACAATTAACATTATAGAGTTTATCATTATCGAGCACAGATCTATACCTAACTCTACCCATGACCTAGCATAAGACTCTAAACTCATTCCATCAATTAGTTTTGATTTTCCATTAACTTTATTAAATTTGTTAGACTCTAAAAGTCTAACTAAACCCACTCGAAGTCTCCATTGTTTGTTATTTAGTTGTAAGGACTATTTATTAGGTATATGGTTTTTGGTTAAATCTTATATGAAGGATGGCGTTAATAAATTGCATATAAGAGAACTAATAAAAGATCCAACCATTGAAAATACCGAGTAGGATGTCATGAACTTGTTGATAAAATTTCAATTAGATCCAATGGGAACAAATTCAAAAACAAAAATCTACCAAGACTATTTTGTAACATTGCAAAAATGACTGTTACAAATGACAAAGTTAATAAATCTCTAATATGGTAAATAATAAATGATCCAACCATTGAAAAGGACAAATTATATATTATGAATTGGATGACAAAATTTAAACCCAATGTAACAGTTAACGAATTCAAAAACATCAATTTACTGAGACTACTTTGTAAAGATGAGAAAACAATTATTACAAAAGATGAAGTTAATAACTCTCTAATCAAGAAACTAATCAATGATCCAACTGTTAAAAAGGATGAGTTAGATATTATAAACCTTTTGACCAAATTTAATCTCAATCCAACGGTGAAAAAATTTATAAAGGTTAATTTATCAAGGCCACTTTGTGTAGATGAGAAAACAGTTTTCTCTCTACCTCTCGTTCAAACGGTTATGCTTAATCTAGATATAATCTTTTTCTTATGATCTAATGTGACTCCTCTCTTCTCTACTTAGTAAAACTCATAATAGACTTTAATATTAGGCCTTTCTTCATATAAGAAGAATGCCCAAACTCATTAACCTCAATTTTCCTCAAAATACAATTTAATTATTAATTAAACCTTATAATTTCCTTAAATTAAATTCCTAAATAAAAACTTAATATTATAATTTTCTTAAATTAAATTTTCAAATAAAAATAGGATGTTACAACTCTCTCAGGTACTAAGGAGCTTAAACCATGTAATTACAGTCCGGATATACCATGGTAACAGCCCCTCACATGTGGTTACACCAAATGTCCCATGGTGTCAACCTCTCACATATCACTACACTAAATGTTCCATGGTGTCAACCCGATCATGTAGATTTTTCACACTCTATCAACTAGGGTGAACTCTCACCCTTTACCATAACTATGTCTTTACACATATTATACCGTCATCTACACATGTACATAATATAGTTCTTTGCTTTCAAAACAACTTTCTATAGTAATTCACTTTATAAATCAAGTTTTTGTTCAAATCAAATTCATGTAAGCTCCAAATCATCAATAAATGAAAATCATGTATCATATCATCATATTTACTCATAAATAGTTAAACTAGTTAATAGACAGAATGAATTATTTGATTACTTCAACTCTTCTATTTCTAGAAAGGGTTACCTATGGTATTTTTTAATCTATTAGCTTCCTCTTGCTCAAGTCAACACATAAGCCATGTTAATCTACATAATTTAGCACTATAGGTCAATTATCAAATTAACCATAAGTACTACTTGTCACAGTTAAACTAAGTTAAGCTCACTTTATAACTTAATCACTTTCAGTTAAGAATCTTAACTCTAATTCACCTTTCCATACCCTTTTATATCTTTCATTGACCTTCTTTTAAGACACATAAGCATTTTCATCCTCTTAAACTTCACAATTTAGGCTAAATTAAATCTATTGCTTTAAAGTTTAGCCATTAATTGCCAAACCAGTTGCAAGACCTTAATTTAACTCCTAAGACTCTTTTCACTACTAAAGGGTAAGAAAACAACCCCTCAAAACTCCTCAATTCAATTTCTCTATATTTCAAACTAAGAGAAATTAGGATAGATTAGGAGCGTAAGGCGGTACGAAACTTATCCGATAAGTGACACGTCAGAACTAACTTACAGTACTTAAAAATTTGATGCCCTAGCAAAAATACCTTCTCCTCCCCTCTTTCTTGTGTTTTCCCTTTCCCTTCCCTTCTATTTTCACAAGCTAGCCACGTCTTGATATTCACATGCTCTGCTTTAGACCACCATTCTTTCGCTCTATCATACTCATTCAACAGTCTAACAAGCTAAATTATCAATTTACCATCTAAAATCGTAATTATTCAATTAATCCATTAATTTACTAATTTACCCCTAATTAAAAATTATTTTTTGGATTAAGGTTCAAGATGTTACAGTAGGTGATATGAAGATAACCATTTTGGAAGAAGCCCATAAGAATAGATATACTATTCATCTAGGATATACCAAGATGTGTTATAATCTTACGAAATATTTTTTGTGGCCTAGTATGAAATTGGACATGGCAAAGTATGTCACTCAGTGTTTGACATGCCAAAAAGTTAAAGTAAAACACCAGAAACCCTTTGGTTCTTTACAACCCTTAGATATTCCAAAATGGGCATGGGACAATAAGTCTATAGATTTTCTTTTGGGATTACCTAGGACATTCTCAGCTTTGAAGCCATTTAGGTAATTGTGGATAGATTGATCAAGCCTACCCACTTTCTACCAGTTAAGTCTACCTATACTTTGGATAAGTTTGCTCAAATTCATATTAAAGAGATTGTTATATTGCATGAAATGCTAATAACATTATCTCATATAGAGACCTAAGATTTACTTCTAAATTTTAGAAGTCCTTACATAGAGCTCTAGGAACTTAATTGAGGTTTAATACTGCTTATCATCCTCTAAAAAACAATACAAACTCTAGAAAACATGCTCAGAGCTTATGTTTTGGAGATGAAAGGAAATTGGGATGTGTAACATTCTAAGTTTTCAACTTGGAACTTTAGGTGTTTAAGAAGGGTAAATTGGTTAAAATATGTAACTTTTAAAGTAATGGTGTTTTTAGGACATTAATAAAGGTATTCAACCTTTGAACAGCTTTAGAAATGAGCCAAGATAGTATACAGTTCAACCAAGCTTGAGAGGGTTCCCAAAAAGGCAGATGGCAGTTGTTGTGCTATGTGTCACGGCACATACTGTAATCTCTCCTAATATCCACCTGACATTAGGAGGGGTTAACTCAATCACCACATTCATAAACTCGATTGCACTCAGAAAATTGTTTGGAAAACTTGGGACCTAAAAATTGATTTTACAAAACATGTAAAATCATTTGAAATGCAATCCATAATAATCATTCCATAGTAGAAGGCTAATGCTTGCATTCATCACATTCAATACATGCCATTAAAACACAGAAATTGGGCCATGCACCATAGCGTGCACCACTTGCTTCGCGGCATGTGGCATAGAGCCACGAGTAGCCCTTCTTTGTTCCATCCATCGTGGCGTGACACGTAATGCACCATGACATACATGACAGAATGTCCGCTGTCAAAAACTAGTTTGCAAAAGTAAACTTCCAACGTGTGCTGTTTCCACATACGGCATCCCATTAGAGTGATTCAAGTGCCCATATAAAGCTTATTTCATAAGCTAACTAATAAGATAGGTTTGGATACAATCTAATAGTCTAATCAAAATTTAGATACCTAGGTACAAAAAGTTACTTTTTCAAAGAATTTAGCACACCCAAGCACTCAAATCACTCACATTGCCTTATTAGACCATTTTAGGCCTTGAACCAAGTTTAAAAGGATCTTATATACCTAATTGAACATAGTTTATATCATATACACATACAAATCAAAATTTGGCCATCTAACATCCTGTTTCCACAAACATGAACTCTTCTAAAATATCACCATAATATAATAATTAGGCTAAAATCCAATTCATTCACCACACATTCAACATAATTTTACTATTAATTCACATGTTTTTACATTCACAATATTTTCATGACTAATTCTTAACCCATGTTACTCATTTCACCACATATTCATATATATGAGTTAAGATTTACAAAATCACTATAAATTTCAACAAGTCGCAACTTTAAACATACATGCAAGTCCTATGGCAACTTTTGTACACAATACTGAACCCTAGTTTTGATGATTACAAAATAAAGAGAAGTTTTATGTGTTTCAGGTTATTTAACTTGAACTTAAGTTAATTAGCTTAACATTAATCTAAACTGGCTAAGTGAAAGCTTATAAATAACAGAAGTACTTTTATCCAACTATATCCTTGTTAGTTAAGACTTGACTTAACTATAATCTATGTGCTTAATGCTATCTTATTCTAAATTGTTTTTAAGTGTTCTTAGCACTAGTACTGAAAGCTTTAACACTGTGCTACTTCAATTCTTTTTGCTATTCTATTGGTTTGTGTTTCATATAACACCAATCCTACTTATTCTAACACCAGTGTTATCCCTTTAAACTTGTGCAATTGATTCTTTCTTCTTTAAACCTTTCTCTTTGCACTGGTACTATCTATTTAACATCGGTCTTGTTCCTTCTTTGTCCTTGTTTGAGTTAAGACAACACTTGTGTTTTTTTGTTAGCACCTATACTATTTTTGAACTTATCTATAACACCAATGCTAACTGTATAGCATCGGTACTGTCCTTTCTATTCTCTTACAAAGATGTTTGATTGATTCATTACTTTGGTGTTATTTTCTTTTAATACCAGTGCTAAGTTATCTTTTTAAAAATATCCTTATTCACACAAAATTGTCAAAAATCTTCATCTTTTACGATGATGGATTACACCGATACTATTAGAACAACACCTGTGCTAAGCTCTTCAATCAGAGCCTGCTCATTACTGTAACACCAGTGTTAGGATATTATAACACCAGTACTACCATGCATTTTCATACTCTATTCTTTGTATCAATTTTGAATCCCACCAAAACTCATCTTTCAATCCTTCTTGTCATTTGGAATTAATTGTGTTCACTCTATATCTTTACTAAATGATATTTAGACATAATTATTTCCTTAAAGTTATTCAATTTGCTTTTCTTTCATTGAGTCACTAAGTTTGCCTTCTATTATACCAAAATGTATAAGCTTCAACCACTTTTGTTAGAAGCATTAATGTTTTTTAGCTGTTACTATACAAAAGAGGCAGTCTTTACTGTAAAACACTATTCCATTACCTCATTCACCGATAAACCTTAGATAAGCTCGAATATCCAAGGAAACATGAAGGAAAGAAGGAAACAGATTACAAGCAATCTTCAATAGAAAATTTTATGAGTTTAACAAATCATTTATAATCCTCAATTATAAATAGGCTCATTTATGAAACTTGAAGAAGATAAGCAACGTGAGCCAATAAGAAAATTTTGTGATTACTTGAGCATTAAAGTTTACCTACCTTCTGTGTATCATTTATTATTAGAGAGCTTCATTGATTATATAACTACTCTTAGCGAGAGTTTAAAAGCAGTAGTAGTTCATTCTTGAACTTACTCTGTTTATCCCTGTTTTACATCTTCAAAATAAAGGAACTTAAGTTCGGGGAGTTTAAGGAAATTTTTCATTACCTTTGTAAGGGGGAGAGTTTTAGAATTATTGAGAAGTCTGTTGATGTACTGAGGTAACCAAGAACTCGAATTTATCTTGGTAATATAGTTAGAAATCTCAGGAGGTTCCTGGGAACTGGACATAGACTCAAGTGGTAGGAGTCGAACCAGGATAAATCACTTGTGTCAAGCTCTACTCTTCTAACTCTCTTGATTGGTGATTTCATTCCTTCATTACTCTTATTATTACTGCAAACTATTTAAATTTTTAATTAGCCTAATTCACCCCCTTCTTGGGGCATTTACACATAATACACAAAAGATTAGGTTTATTACACAAGCTCTAAATTCACACGGCTTTCTTAACTCTAACCCGGTCCGAAACCTTTGCCTTTATTTGTCTTACTACTTTAACCTGTAAAAATGTAATCTACAAGGTGAGATAATAATCCCAGTAACAACATAACTCACTACTATTAATTATCACATGTGACATCCCAAATTTTTGATTTTTGCATTAACACTGATTAGGGATTGGATTAGTGATTTAATATGGGATTAGGATTCTGAATAGTGAAATATTTTATTGACTTATTGGGATGTTATATGAACAAATATGAGTAGAGGAATGACATTGTGAACCTAAACGGGTGAGCGTAGTGAGGATTTTCCTCATTGTGCCACATTCCGTGGAGGAGGATGGATGCACCACGTCGCATAGGGTAGGTTCTGATAAATGAGAACATGTCCAGCTTATGAAAATAGAAGAGAGATTAAGAAAAGAGAGATCTAGTATGAAGAAGATGCTAACATTTGCTAGGGCAATGATTTTCAGGAGAAAGGATGATGTTTCCAACTTGTTACTTATCGGGCAAGTCTCGTACTGCCTTAAATTCTGATTCGACCCTATTTTCTCTTAGTTTAAGCTATTGGAAAATTGAATTCAAAAGTTTTAAGGAGATGATTTCTTACCCTATAGTACTAGAAAGGTTCTTTAAGACTAAACTAGTACTTTGTGACTGATCATGGATTTTGGTGGTGCAAAACAGCACTTAACTAAAGGTGAACCAGAGGAGCAAATGAGCACAATTTGGTGATGATAAGGGAGAATGATGGCCAAAATCCCCACGCTCACAACATTTAATCAAGCACAATTAGTTCCAGAATGTTCATCTGCGTTTTCCCCTTTTTTATTTGATATGAAAATTGACTAAAATGATAAATATCTGGTGGAGAATTGAAATGACCAAATAACTAAGCTTAAACAAATAAAAGAGTGGTGTTTTAGTAATTTAATAACTATTATAGAATGTAAAATTCCCCTTACAACTTCACCATGATTTGAACACTAAATCTTGAAAATAATAACCAACATAAATTCAACTTGCACTAAAATCTTCATTTTTGCATAATAAGTAAAAAGAAGGTCTCCTTCTCCCTTGTTTTGTTGGTGTTGTTGTTGTGTGAGGGGGCTTCAATCTTCTCTTTTCATCTCTCCCTTGCTCTATTGTGGCTGTGCGTGAGGTGTAGGAGAGATCTAAGCTGTTAATCATTCCCTTCCCTTGCACCATCTCCCTTCCTTTGCCTCTGTTATTGATTCAAGTGCGTCCAACCCTCTTCCCTTCTCCTTGTTTGTTTTATGCATGTGTGTTGTTTAATTAATGGAGATTGTGATTTGTTTCTTTCCTCATCTTGCTGCTATGAGAAATGTGGAGGATGAGATTTAATTTTCTTTAGTTAAAATCAATTTACCCAATGAAGAAATGGAACTTGGGAGCCTGATATATACATATATATATATATATATATATTATATTATATTATGTTAGAAAATTTGGGAAATGAAACTTGATGAAAATATGGTTTGGTTTAAGTTTGAGAATTAACACATGTGAGGTGTTTGACAAAATCCCTATTAGAAGAAGTTGTGCTTGAATTGGTAGTTTTCTAAAATTTTGTTAATTCTATTGAGAAGTATATTTGCTTTGGGTACTATTGCAAATAAATTTGATAAATATGGAGCTAGTGTGTAATCAACTGAATTCATAGGATATAGTTGTTGGGAAATTTTTGGAGAAGAGATTTGAATGTTAAAGAGTGTTATTTGGTGGTTGAAAATGATATGCACACTAGGTATTGATAAAAGATCTAAGAAGAGGTTGTATTTTATTAAAGAATTAGCTATGGCTATGGAGGAACCTTTAGGTGTAAATCTTGGTTCTTAAAATTTAGAAATATTTCAGTAAATTATTGGTTGATTTAACTTTAGAAGGGAATTTGTGTGATATGAGTAAAGGCCATTAATTAATTCTCTATATATTATATAGGATGTTGAGAAGAAGAGAAACTTTTTAGGAGTTGAGAAAAGTAAATCTTTGGATTTGAAAGTATGGCAGGTAAGTAAATAGCATCCCAGTTAATTTATTAATAATAGTGTTCTATTGAAATATTTCATTTTGTTTAGATCTTTTTTATTTAATATGATAATTTATTTAATATTTCGTTTTCTATTGAAATATTATTTTTTTCAAATAGATCATGTGTACTATTTCAAGTGTTGAACATTTTTCTTAGCTAAATTACCTAAGCTCATGAAGTCTTAGTATTTATGGTGAAAGAATGATAAATTTCTATATGTGTATATACATTCTCTTACAAAAGGTACTTTTTAGATTCAAGAAAATATTTTTACAAGTTCAAGTAATTTTTTTTCTCTGATAAAGATTGACAATCATGGAAATTGGTAAAAATTATATTACAATTATTAGCACAAGGTTGTTGTTGTTGAGATATGATTGGCCTATTAGATTGTGTGTGGTTCATTTAAATTGGTCTAAGTGGTTTTAAAGCTATTAGTACAAACACCCTTGAGTGTGTTGTGGGTTAAAAACAGACCATTTTAGGTTCGGGTCTCTAACTTTTTAATGGTTGAGTATTTGGGTGTAAGACTAATGTTAATAGCTAGAAGGTTCGAAGAGCTACGTATGGACATTGAACTGCTCAAATTGAAAGTTGGATGGTGAAACGACGTGCTCTAAAAGTTGGTTTAGAGTGCTATCATGACAGCAGTTTGTTTTCATGATAGTAAGGGTAGGCTGCGATAGACGGTGCCAATTTTTGGTATTTTTTAGTTTGCTCTAATATTGCTTTTAAGAGCTATTTTTGGTTTCCATGCTTCCATTATCTTATATAACTTATTTTTTAACTATGATTTGAGCTCAAACAATTTTTCAAAAAGGATTTTCTTAGGATTCCAATATTTTAAATTATTTATTTCTAAACCCTTGGATTGTGATGAATTGTTTTAGGAATTTGAAATTAATCTTGGTTATCACAACGATGTATTAGAATGTTGTCCTGGTAATGTTAAGGCATACACTTCAGGATGCATAACTTCCTCTAATAAAATTTGCTTATCACAACAGCTACTATTCTAGCATCCAAATGGCACTATTTGAAGCCCTTTATGGGTGGAAGTGTAGATCCCTAATGTGTTGGGTTGAGGTTGGTGAGAGAGGCATGCTAGGACTTGAGATAGTTGATGAGACTGTTAAGAAAATACAATTAATTAAGCAACAGTTACTTATAACCCAAAGTAGGCAAAAGAGCTATGCTAATAAAAGAAGAAAGCCCTTAGAATTTGATATTGGTGATCATGTCTTCTTAAGAGTAACACCAACCACAAGTATAGGTAGATCAATCAAATCAAAGAAACTCAGTCCTTTATATCAGGCCCTTTCTAAATTCTTAATCAAGTTAGACTAGTGGCCTATAGACTTGCTTTACCTTATAGCCTTTCCCAAATCCATGATGTATTTCATATTTCTTAACTTAAAAAATGTCAGTTAGACCCTTCACAAGTTATTGAGTATGAATCAGTGCAACTACAAGACAATTTGTCTTATTCAGTTGAGCCAGATAAGGTCATTGATATGAGGGTTAAGCATTCAAGAAATAAGTGTATCCCACTAGTTAAAGTGGTCTAAAAGGACTATCCCTAAAAGAAGCTACTTAGGAAACAGAGATAGAGACAAGACAATAATATACAACATTATCTAACTAAGGTACACCAAATTTGAGGATAAAAATTCTTTTTAAAAGGGGAGAATGTCACATCCTAATATTTTATTTTTGCATATTGATTAGGGAGGTATTTTCCTAAAATATAAATAATAAATAAATTATCCCAAAATAAAACTAACAATATCTTTTGTATAATATTATGAACATCTTTTAAATCCATTAGGGTATATTTAAAATTAATTAGCAGTAAGGTCTATTATATTCAACTATGTGTGTTGTTGATATCAAAACTAAGAAGAAGGTGTTTGTTACTTGTGCATAAATATAATATTATGAATCAAGTGACAAAACCTCAAGAAAGAAGGGTGAGCATAAAGAAACTATTATAAGAATCATCATAAGTGTGCTACAAAGATAAGTGAGCATGAGGAAGAAGAAGACTAAAAATTATCATATGCATGATGCATATAACATCCTGAATGTCTAATCCTGTGTTAATGACTGATTAGTGAATGAATTAGTGATTTAACATGGGATAAGGGTTTTGAGTGTTGAAGTGTTATATTGACTTATTGGGATGTTATATGAACAAATATGGGTAGAAGAGCGGAGTCCTGAGGCAGAGCATGTGAGCATAGTAAGGATTTCCCTCACTGTGTCACGCACTGCGATGGGGTATAGATGCTCTGCGACGCATGGAGCAGAAATCAGATTAATAGGGACGTATCTGCTCGTGGAAGCTGAAAGGGATAAGAGGTTTGGCGTGGAGAAGAGCAAGGTACTTGCTAGGTCAAGCTAAATCAGGAGCAAGGACGGTGTTTTTGACCTGTTACTTATCAGGTAAGTCACGTACTGCCTTAACCTCTAAATCTACCCTATTTTCTCTTAGTTTTAACCAGTAAGAAATTGAATTCAGGAGTTTTAAGGAGTTGATTTTTTACCTTATAGTAATAGAAAGATTCTTTGGAACTAAGCTAGTGCTTTATGATTGATTTAAGTTGAAACGATAAAGTTTTAAAGCTATAGGCAAGAATTTCCATAACCTAGAGAGAGAGTAGTGAGAGAAATTGGCTAGAAATGTTAAAGCTTGAAATGAGGGGTAATTAGTAGTAATGTGTATAGTTAAGTGTGAAATGTGGATTTAATAGCGATTAAGTGTTTAAATGTGATAATTGGCACTTTTGGTCAATAGAAGAATTGACTTTGAATGCTAATTCTATGTAGATTCTAATATGTGACACACAAATTGCAAGAAAGGAGCTTAAATAGGGTTGAAATTACACAGGTAACCCTTTTTATCGAATAGAAGGGTTGAGGTAACCATATAGTTTATTATGTTTATTAACTATTATAACTGTGTAGAAGTGAATACCAAATGATAAATTGTGAATTTATGAGTTTTATGCATGATTGTTATTGAAATGATTTTAGCATGAACTTTGGATTGTGAAATGAATTTAAAGAGTTATTGTTTTCAATAGATATATACATATATGATATGGAAGTATATAAGTAGTGGAAATTGTAAAAGAGCATGATCATAGAGGGTGGGACCCAGGATATGTAGGGATGTGGTGTGTGTGTGGAGGTATGTGAGTGAAAAATCCATATGATCGGGCTATTACCATAGGACATCCAATGCAACATTATACGGGTTGTTACCATGGGTAATCCGGTACAGCATATTATGGGACTGTTATCATGGGACACCCGGGCAATCTGGCAACTCCCTAGTGCCCGTTAGGGTGCAGTTAAGAGTCAACGATGCTTTTATCACAAGTGTGTGAAAAGGGAAAACCATAGTCCATAGGTGGGTTAGATTACCTTTGGCCGGGTATTTTTACCACAAAAAGTGTGCTCGGGTCAACAAGTGGTTGATCTAGGTAAGTCTATGGTTTCATGTCAGGGAGTATTGGAGGTTTGGTGGCTAGATGATCATGCTAGTATGTATTTGTGTGGAATTGTTTTGAAAAGATGAATCATTTCATATTTTGATATATACGTGATATTACCTTAGTTTTTGTTACTTTTGCATGGTTATTTTTGATAATAGACATTTAATGAACTATATTTGGTTACTGAAATTTTTATCTCACCCGTGGTTATTTACATTTTTTAGGTTCTGGTACTAGTGGTTCGAAGGGGGAAGACATTGGCTGAGTTGAGATCTCTCACTAAGCCTTTACAAGGTTTTGATGTAATGAATTTGGTTGTTATTAGTTATAAATATGTATAAGTTGCCTTAGGACTTGAGCATGTGCATATTGCGGTATATTTGATGATTTTTGAGCTCCCTAGCCCTTGTATAGGTATGAATAAAGAAATGACTAGATGGGCTAGTGGATGAATGTAATTGTGTATGAATATGAGATGTGTAGAGATTATATGTGATGAATTGGCCATATATGAGATAAAGAAATGAAAATGTGATTTTGGCCCAAAGGGTGAAATGGGTGATTTACAGGCCAAATATGTGTATGTGTGTCATATTGTGCATGTGTGTGATCAATCAGGTGTTTATTGTCCATTTAGACTTAGTTAAGGCCAAAAAAAGCGGTTCATGACAATTGGTTTTGAATTGAGACACTTAAGTGGCAAAATTTTGGCAGAAAATTGTCAAAATGCACTTAAGTATCCAATTTTTGATAGAGATATCGAATTGAGTTGAAACTAGTAATTTTGAAACAAGCTTCGTGTAGGCGCTTGAACCATCTCAATCGAACATTGTATGTGGAAATGGCGCGCATCTGAATTTCATATCAAAAACTGCCATTTGATAGCAAATTCAGGTGTGTGCGTCGCAGCGCATGTACTAGCCTGCCATGGCGCACAGTACTAAGCCAGCGACTGTGGCCTTTATGCCACATGCCACGGCACACGGTACAAAAAAAATTGCACTTTGATTCTTATATGCACATGTTTCTTTTGATATTAAGTACTCGAATACTTGTTGCTTCCGTTGTGTATGTATTTGTATGTTAAAATTTTACAACCTGAATGAGTTATGAAATGATATTTCTAAAAATCTTTTATTGGGATCCCAATGTTTTTGGCATTTTCAACTCAAATTATTTCAAAGTGATTAGAAATTTTGTAGTGGAGCATATGATAATGTCAGTGAGGGCATTACAATGTACTCAAGAATGGAGATCAAGAGAAGATTTGGTGTAATAGGCATACTTTATTTATTCCGCTGTCAGATATCTTTGTAACAACTGTTGAATGCTAAAATACATGTTCGAATATAGTAAGAATGCTTTATATAGAGAATCATAGGCTCATAAGTCCTTTAGGCTTAAATGTCTCATCCAAGCTTGGACAAGAAGTGACCTAAGCTTGTTTGACGCACATTTTCTTGCAATTATGTCTCATATTGCTTCGTTCATGCTTGAACTGCAAGTGTCCTATGCAAATTTATGTCCACGCTTGTTTGGTAAGTTAGTGTGGGAAGTGAGTTGAAATTGCTTTTATGATCTAATTTACACTTGAATGATATTTGTAACCATACTTGATTGATCCTAAGTGTCAACTAGAAATATGCCTAAGTAGCAATCCACGCTTGGATTTTATTGAGTCAACATTTGAATGGATGAAACACTTGTTAACTTTCAAGTCTGACTTAGAGAGAGCCTTAACACTGAACAAGTTATCCAAGCTTAGTTCATATGTGTCCAAGCAAGCTTGACATCACTAAGAGGCTAGCTACCTCTATACACTCATCCACACTTACATTAAAATATGCCCATACGTGTTTAGACTTATAGAGAAGCTAAGTGCTTCTATCTTCATCAAACATGCTTGAATCTAAATTGTTCCATGCTTAGATCAGGTAAAGTGATTCTGAGCTTTAAGAGGGATAGCTCATCCATGCTTAGATTATGACTATCCACGCATGATTGAGAGATACATATAGCTCATCCAAGCTTGGATCATATTTGCCTATACTTGAATGAGAGTTTGACAGTATTTAAAACACTTTATGGGAAAAGTGTGTTTTGTGCCATAAATCACTTCTACATGTTTGTAATGGCTATATTTTATATTTTAAAGGTTCCAATGGTCCAAAAATCATTTATCTATAAATAGGACCTTATCATTTAAGTGAATGGGTAACATATCAAGAGAGAATTAAGAGTCATGCATTCATTTCTTACCTATTATTCTATGTTCATGTGAAAAAGAGCTCTCAGCATGTCTGTAAGCATTAAATCTAATATCTACTCTTAGAGTTTTATTGAATGCCTAAATTGTTTCCTATCATTTTTGTGAGAGATAATATATTAGGACGAAATCAATCTCTATTGTAAAAAGGATTCAAGGGTGGTTTTTCTCTTAGTTGCAGAGAGGATTTTCTCTATGAGATTTAAGAGCGCTCACTGTCTTGAAGTGAGGGGCTAAGGAGACTTACTGGTGTAGTGAGATATCTTGTAAATGGCTCACAAGTGCCCTTAAAACTTATGGTATATACTGTGGTGGAAAACCCATTGAAGCTTGTGGATGTGGTGGAAAATCTTAAGAGTAAGCTTGGGGGTTGGATGTAAGCTAAGTAGTTACACTGAATCAAGATAAATCTCTATACAGTATTTCTATCCCTACACTTTTATATTCAGCTTATCTACATTATGCTCTCTCTCTTGGTACTTGTGTTCTAAAGTATTCAAATCTTCCAAGTACTTATTTTTACATCAAAGTTGATTTGTTCTTTATTTTGAAAAGTATTTTATAAATTTGTTTATACTTATTATTTGTTCAAAATAGCTTCGCTAAGTTCTCTTATTTGATTTAGTTTTACACTTATGCTTGAAATCTTTGTTTATATCTCCATTCAAATGTTTTGCAATAGAAGCACTTAAGTATCTCGCTATCTTATCTTGTTGAAACTTTTAGTTGCACTTTGAACTTATACTTAACTTTGCAAAAAGTTTGATGTAGTCAAAAAAATTCCCAAATACCCAATTCACCCCTCCTCTTAAGTGTTGTTAGTTGATCTTACATATTAGAATAATTTTATCCCACTAACTTATTATATTCCTTTTTTATTGTAATTCATAAAAACCTTGCCTCTTCTATTACCCTTTGCATAACAGAGGTGGAGAAAAAAAATAGACTATTGCATTCATTCCTTTTCCTTTCCCTTGCATAACCTGGCATCTGGGGTTGAAATTTCTTAGGTATGTTTTTCAAAATTTTGTCTTCTCACCTTCTCTACTTTTTTTCACAACACACAGGGAAAAACCATTGATTTAAGGCTTATTACAATTTTGCAAATTCTGAACGGTACTTTTCCTTTGTTCTTGGTAGAAAATGAAGGATTTTGGGTTTTTAGACATGGTATAGGGTTTGAGGTTTATATTTAGAATTATTTTAAGAAAATAAATGCTTGGATTTTAGGGTGAAGGGTTTTGCATTTCCCCCCTCTTCTTTACTTTTTATGGAATTACTTTAAAATTCCAATGAAGAATAAAAAAGACAAATCATAATTGAAAATATAGATAGATAGAATACTAGATTGAGTACTTGTATTAAGTGATTTTTAACTTAGAATTTTGGTGGAAAAAGGGCTATATATTTTGTCCTTGTTTGCTTTGTTACTTGTGAGATTATTCCCCTATGATGTTTTTTTAATTATTGTTTTTTCTTATTTACTGTATTGGCTAATAGAAAGTAAATGGGCTAGAAATAGTTCCATGTGTTGCCCATAATATTTGTAGATAAAATTTCTTTTTTACTTTCTATACTTGAGGTTTTGCTATATCTAGGAATTGATAATTTTCTTATAGTTGGTATTATGCATGTTGTGGTAAATTTAAAAACACTAAAGTATGAGCATTAATTGGTTAAGCAAGGTGGCTAATATTGATATATTTGAGTGCTTATATTGAGAAATACAAGAAGAAATTTGGCAAGTAATAAACAAATTAGGGAGGCATTATCACAATAAATTGGATGATATTTCAAGCATGATAAAGTTTCTAAATGATTTTGCAAAATTTTGTCTTAGAAATTGGACATCATAAAAACTTGTTTATTTACTTTTATCATTTTTGCTATCATTGCTCTAGTTCTTGATCAAGTGCTAGCATTAGTATTGTCTCAACTTGAAATTTTAAAGCTCTCTCAGCTAAGCAATAGTAGACATTTCCTTAGATATGTTTAAAGTTACTGATATTTTAAATGTGTCCTTGTTTATTTATGTGTTGCCAAATTCTTTTTCTTAGATAGCAAGAAGGATTAATGGATTGCTGTGCATTAGATCATGTGTTTTGATGATTACAAAATTAAGAGAAGAGGTATTTGTTATGTGTGCAAATATAAAGAATTATAAATGAAGACAAAACCTCAAGAGCATGAAGAATCAAGAAAAAATGAAGAAATTTAGGATAAGTCATTTAAACTCTCTTAGATTCAATATGAAAACTTTGAGATCTTAATCATTTTTCATAATCATTAAAATGAATACATCATGTGTCTCATTTATATACATTAAGACTCATTTAAATATATTCAAGCTTGCAAGTGATGCCTTTTTAGTATGTTAAAAATCATTGTGGCTAAATTCTGTGAAAGCTGTAGAATCACGCATGATTCTATTGATCACTCACTAGACTTTGCAGGTTAGGCATATAAACTGATGAATCATGCAAGAGTCAAAAAGTAATTCACACGTGACTTATCACTTGTGTTATGTGATGCCTTAAGCTTTGCTTCTGTATGCAAAATTATGCGTGAGAGCCATTATTATCTATGCAAGTTTTAGCAACTGTGCTTTATTACATTGTGTTAAAGGCTATTTCACACGTGAGGACTGATCGTAGCCACACGTGATTTGTCACTTGTTACACAATCATATATTGCTATATTGAGTTTTAAGTCGTTTCAAGCTAAGTTTACTTTATTTAAATGTATGATCTGTGATTCATATGTTCTTATCTCTTGATCATGCTATTCTTGCTTGAGTATATTGCATTTCCACATGTGAAAATGTACCTAGACTGATTTATGCTTTACTAACTGTTATTTCATGCGTGAATGAAGATATGATCCACACGTGATTTGTCTTCCCAAGTTGACTAAGTCCAGATATGGTTATTTCACATGTGATAGCCTTATGCTTCCATGTGAGTTTTGTTCATAAGAATTGGCTTTATCATTATGCTAGTTATTTCACGCGTGAGAGCAAAGAGGTTCCATGCGAGTTCTGTCACTTAAATCTGAGCTTCACTTTCTATAAGAAATTTCACACGTGATAACATAATAGTTTCATGCAAGATTTGTCACATAGAACTGATGATGGTTTTACATTTGCTAAACCACACGTAAGAGCTGAAGGTTTACTTGCAAGATCTAGTATATAAAACTGAATGCATATTCATAGATGTAAAACCACGCGTGAGAGTTCATGAGGTTCATGCATGATTTGTCACATATACATATCTAGAACAAGCTAAGTGTAATTTCTCGAGTGATTTAGCAGTTCACTCACAAGAAATTATACCAATGGATAGAAACACTGTTCTAACAGTCTATCAACTACCTATATGATTCATTTCAATCCTGAACAAGAACTAATGATCATTGAGCAAATTTATCTTTATTTGAGCATTTAAAAAGCTTTCAAATTGTACTTAAACATCTTGCATTCATTCATTATTCTTCAAAAGAATTGTGAAAAAGCTCTCACAAGTTTATAAGCTTTCAACTATAATTTCATCTACTCTTTAAGAGAGTTTATTGTGAAAGTTTATTTCATTCTTCAAAAATCTTGAAAGGGTATTTTTCAAGTGTTTGTAACAACTTATTAGATTGTAGCAAGATTTTTTGATTGATTCAAGACAAGTTAAGTCTTTTGAGTTGTACTGTGGTGGCAAACACTTGTTGAATCTCGTGAATTTAGTTGAAAATCTCAAGTGTGATCTTGAGGACGTAGGCCAAGATTGAGGCTGAACCAGTATAAATCTTATATGTCTCATCTTCTTCCTTCTTACTAAAGTATTTTACTTGTTTAAAGTTTTCAAAATTTTTAAGTGTCATCTAATTCACTCCTTTCTTGGGTGCCAGCCTATCTTAACACTATGGAAGCTCATGAAGTATTTTGAGAAGAAGAAGGTAATAAGCTTTATTATTGAATCTTTTAATTTTGATGACTGTCTACCAAATTTATTGCAATAGTATATGTTTACATTATATTCATAAGGATTACTTGGATTCATTCAATATGAAGTTACAAATATATGTACTTAGTCATATAATAAACAGTTAGATAATGTTAGCATATGCGATTTATCTAGTAACAAGAACCTTGGCTAATGTCAGGTTATAGAAATCATTGATGCGATTCTATTAGTAAACATTGGTAGATGTGACTTTTCTAGTGATAAGGACCTTGGTTGATGTCAGGTCATAAAAGTTGTTGATGCGATTTAGTTAAGTTGTTGATGCGATTCTAGTAGTAGGATTCTTGATACAATCCATTTTGTATATCAACAGTTTTTCTTATATACTTCCTTACTTATTTCTTCTAAGTTACTATGTTATAGTGTTAGTTATATGTGAACAATTTAATATATTAAAATACTAGAATTTTCATTTCACCTGCATTTTGCTTTTAAGAATTTTGTGTTATAGGTTAAATAGTAGATGGGCAAGGAAAGGAAAAGCAAGAAATTGGATTATATATAAATATAATCCTTGAATGTTTTCTTTTGATGGAACGTAGACATTAGTAAAGATAATTTTTTTTGGCACTTCTTGTAAATAGTTGGTTATTATCAAACAATGATGTAAGAGTTTTTCTTTTATTTAACTTTTAAGTTATACACATGCGCACGCGCATAGTCTCTTATATACTCCCAGTATTATTTTCCCTTCATTTCAAGGTGATTGTACTAAGCTAATAACTCCTTAATGAAAACTTCATAGAGTTTAGGTGCTTTACATTTTTTTTGAAAGCTAAGAAAACTATTTATCTTTTTAATGTTTTATTACCTTTTTTCTGTAAAATTAGAGAAGAAGCAGAAACTATCATTTTTTTCAATTATTGATTTCTAATTAATTAATGTTTGAGAATGGATTAAAAATTAGATCAAATAGAAGTGGTAAAAATAAGGAAAGAAAAAATAGGAAAAGTAAATGATAGTTTTGGAGGGAAAATTTCACTCCCAAATGACAAGTCAGCGAGCTAAAAAAAGACAAAGAAGTTATTGTAGATAAGGAAAAGTAGGGAACATGACAAGACTATAACTAACCAAGCATGATCCTATAACAGGGCCTTAAGACTAAACTTGCATGCATGCTTTTTTAAGGCCCATGCTTAAGCCTATAACAAGCTAGGTATAGTCTACTTCTAAAGGCTGGCATTAGAGGCTTTGAGCTTATTCAATGTAGGCTTTAATAGGCTTTAAGCTTTCAAATACGTATTGTAGGTTTTAAAGCCTATATATAATTAAATGAAATTAATTTTTCTTTTCAATGTGAGATTATATTAAATAATAACTACTTATTCTAACAATAATATTCTTGCTTTGCTTTGATTTATAAGACCATACTTATTAGTTCATAATAAAAAAATTCTCTAAAAAATTTAATAAAATATTTAAGGTTAAATGGCAATTTAGACCCTAAACTATAAGCCTAAGAGCAATTTGAATCCTAAACTTATTTTTTATGCATTTTGACCCTTAAACAATTACATTTGAGGGTTGGAGCAAGCTCACCCCTATCATTAAATTAGAGAAAACATTGTTAGGTGGGGCCATGTGCTTTTTTACATTAACAACAGTTTCAATTCTCTCTCAACATCTCTCTCCCTCCTCCTCCTTGCGCTAATGACAACAATTGAATTTACTATTTTCACTATCCTTACCTACTCTTCTCTCTCTTACTCCCTCTTCTGTTTTATTTTTTAAAAATCAAAGGAAAGCTACTAAATAGCCAAGTAGTGCCCATATCTTCAGCTCTCTAATAATCCTTTCTTAAAATCTCCTAAAGCTCACGAGGAACTTGGTGCACAACATGAAACCCAAGCATAGTAGAGAGGACCTCATTTTGAAAGAAAATTTGCAATAGAATTGATCTCACAAGGCGCATGATGAAGCTCCATACTCTACTCTATGTTTAAACTACATTTCACAACCATAATGGTATCATAATGCTGATAATTAAGAGACACTTTGGTGTTAATAAGCTTAAGACCTTCAGTAGAGTCAAACTCTAAAATCACTTTGTAGTGCCCCAAGTCCCAAGCCAATTTAAGACCATCCAAACATGCTCATATTTCAATCAATAAATTGTCACCGCTCACCACATTAGCCATAAAACCAAAAACAAATGTCACTGATTTACATCAGTTTTACAAAAAATCAATGTAAAAAAACAAGCGGTGGCAATTTTGAATTTTTTTGAAAGGTTTTTTACATCAATTTTTAGTAAAACCAATGTGCAAAATGTTTTCCATGTCAGTTATAAAAGGAACCAAGATGGAAAATTTAATTTAATTTTTTAAAAATTTTCTTCTTTTTCCATGTCAATTTTATAATAATTGACTTAGAATATAGATATCATGTTGATTTTGGAAAAAATCGATGTGGTATCTCAATTTATAATTTGAAGTAATTCCATTTTGTCTTAATTATTTAGATCCGCAACTCTCTTCTCTTCTTCCTTTCTCACTCAAAGCTTCCACCTTTCTTCTCCCTCCACTATCTAAAGTCTCGTCGGTCACTATTCCATAGCCATTATGCCTTGCTGCACTCCACCATCACCATATGGGTTTCATAGGTATGCGTCTTCCATTTCTTTTCCATTTGAAACACAACTTAAAAACTAATTTTTTTTCCTCTATCTCTTAATTTCCCTTCCAATCAAAGTGCTTTCCCTTTATCTTTTACTCTTTTGGCCATGGGTGTTGTGTGGGTTGTCATGGATGATGTGTTGGTGGTTGTCAATGTATGGGTCTTCCACTTGAGGGTCTCCTCCTTGCTATTTCAACTTGTGGATGTGGGTGTTTCTCATCTTCTCCCTTCTTCCTCTTCCATTTGAGAGTTTTGCTTTCTCTTCTATCGTAAGTCTTTATTTTATTTATTTTTATTGCCTATAGATATTGTGATTGGTTGATTTAATTGAATATTTGAATAGTTTGGTATTTTAATATATGAATTTATGTCTTTAGATCTTAATTTTACTTCTTAAATTTATATTTTATAATAGCTGGATATTTGTAAAGAAGAATTTGGGCATTTAGATTGTTTGGCTAGTTTAATTGACATTGCCATTTATAAGGTTGCCCTTACTAAACTAATACTTAACCTCATTCATTAGGGTAATTATGGGACTAACCTTAATAGATTACCTTATTAAAATATTATTATATTTTTCCAAAAGTATTAAAAGTGATGTGATTGGGATCTCAAGTTTTATAACTCTAAAACCATTCAACTATAATTTTCATAAATCAAATTCAGAGTAGAAATACGTATAGAAGCATGTGATACCGATTTGTATTCAAAACATTTGCATTTAAGTAGAAAACAACATTTCAGTACACACAAGAGGATGTGCTGCAAGATGTCACACACACACTGTGGATTCTCCTCTTTGTGCTATATGTTATGTGCCATGATGCATTGCATAAAATGGCAACTCTATTACTATCATTTTGACAACAATAGGGGTGAACTTTTGTAGTGCCCCATTGTCTGTGTGGCATTCAATTGAGGTGATTTAAGTATTTACAAAAAGCTCTTTCAAGGTTCTAGCTAATAGTACTAGTTTCACTCACAAATTATTCCTCAATCAACAATTAGACACCCATTTGAAAACTTACTCATTTTCACATTTAAACTACAACTAAGGTGCCCAATTTCATTATCAAGTGCCAAAAGCTTATAACTACCCCCAGATCACACTCGATAGACTCATAATGACCTATGCGACACTATAACATTGCAATATCACACATATGACCATTTTAATACTCAACCCCATAAAAAAATAGAGGGGGTTGTCATATTTCTCATTAAACTCATATGAATCATACAAAAATTCATTTCTTCACTTGCACTATTATTTTGGCCCTATATAGATTCTTAAATGACTACATACAACTTATGGCCTAAAATACGCTTAACAATCAAATCAGCAATAGTATAAGTAAAGAGAAAATATGAGAATTCCTAGCTAGCAACTATCAATTCAAAATACACATAATTAAATGACTAGAGGCCTACAGTTAGGATTATGATATCCTATGCCTTTGGTGCTTTTGCTCGGTCTTGACTTGGGCTAGCTCCTGAAAATATTGAAGAGAAAAGGGTGAGTATAATCACTTAGTAAGCAAGTGAGTTAATTAATTGTATAGATGCAAGTGGCATAAATATCAACTTCAATGATTTACAATTATTCAATACTTATACATAGCCACAACACTAACAACCATGTGGTTAGACAAAATAATATACAACATATCACAATAATAATAATCATGTGACCAAATATCTCAACATGCAATGCGATAATAATAACAACTATGTAGCCATAATAATGATATGCAGGTCCATAATAATAACAACCATGCAGTCATAAATATGGTGTATGATCAACTTCATTTTTATGCCCTCTTGATAACTTCGACATGAAATTGTGGGCTATTTACTCAACAAGGTTCATCCATGTAATTAGACTACCCAAGCCTTCCATTTATAAGGAGCTATCTCGTTAAGGTTACTATATCCATATATGGTTCACAGTTTCCCTAAATCACAAACTATGGGGTATGGTGCCCCTAAGCTAGCCTCCTTATGGAATAAATAGAAATTAGTTAAGTTTGAGGCCCTCATTGAATAAGTGAGATAGTCTTTCATAGAATAAGTAGAATAATATATATAAAGGCAAGCCATTACACTCCGAATGGCAACTGTACCACATGGATTTAGAATCTCTACTCTCCCTAAGCAAACTCTTACATCACATGATTATACAATGCAATACATGCCAAACACATAACATGATCAATTCACAATACCATGCTCTTGCATGTAAAATTCTCAACCATCATATTCATAACATGTAATTCTCTCATCATCATCATGCATTCACACCATAACACTATCATGTTGATCAATTCATATTCTCATATCCCAATTTAATGCATTTCTCCATACATTATTTCATACCACACCACCACCATCATATTTATCATTTCACAATCAAGGTCATTATCATCAAAATTATTTGAATAATCAACTTCAAGCCACAATTTGCATTTCCAAACATGTTCAAATGTAGGCTCATATTCAAAACAAGTTATAATTATTTATAATTAATTAACCTACAAATGCATAAACCAAATTTCCTCTAGTTGCCTCAAACCTTTGAGAGGTTAGATTTTTTCCCTCAATAACAATTACTTCTAAAGCTATTCTCAAGCTTAAAAGGTGCCGATAAGTGGTTAATTTACAATGAACCATACCCAACAATCATTAATACTTCTATTAATGAAACTCTAACCTTTTTTACTCAAGACTTTCACTACTACAAATTCCAATCTCTAGCATTTAAACATACATATTAGGTTTATTAACTTCATTTAGCTCACATTAGCTCTATTAAACCCTTAAACCATCATTAATGGTTTTCAACCATCTCCAACCACCTCCATTAATGCCATTTTCAGGCATTAATAGGGACAAAAGCCTAAGGACACATAAATCCACTAACTCTTAGTATAACTAAGTTAAACAGCTCCTATTTTAAGTTAATAGGCTTGGATCCATAGCCTTTAAGGTTCAAAAATCAACTCTCCTCTACAAACCCTATCTCAAAACTTGTGAAAATGGAAGAGAAAGGAAGAAGAAGGCTTAAGAAACTTACCCTTGATGTTTGTTAGCTCAAAATTAATCCCGAACCTTTTAATTTCACTTGCCCTAATAGAGTTTGACATTCTCCTTCTCACTCTCACTCAACCTCTCTCTTTCTCTTTCTATTTTTCAAACTGATTGTCGTCCTTTTTCTGTAGAATTTTAGCCGTGTGCCATGACATTTGATATAGAGAGTACCCATCAGATTGTTTGTACTATATGCTATGGTGGACACTGCCTATGTGCCCAACGCATGACACAAAGACACACCTTTTGAGTTTTCTTCCTCCTTTAGGACCCAAGTGGCCTAACTCTGCTTCGAACCTAATCCTTAGGTTGTAACCACAACCCAATAAGCCCATTAGTGCTCTCTAACCATCCACACACCAAATACATATTTGAATTTACTTAATTACCTTCAATTAATTTAATTAAATAAGGAGTTAATTTTCAAAATGTTACACTATTGATGCTGGATAAATTATGTATTTTTAGGATATGTTAAAATAAAGGGAAACTTTGAAAATTTATCTTAAATTAGTCATTGCCATTAAAATGAAGTCCTTTTAGCATTGTATAGATAAATTTGAGAATTTAGATTGTTGAATTGATTTAGTTAACATTGCTATTTATCTTGAATTAAATATATATTTTTGGATCACAAGTATAAGTTCAAGATAGAGAGGAAGACAAATAGAATATTAAAAAAAATACGAAAAGTCCACTTTCCATATCAGTTATTTAAGAAAACTGACATGGAAAGTGCACTTTCCACGTCAATTATTTTTGTAATCAATGTGGAAAATTCTTTCCACATCGATTTTATAACTAACATGGAAAGTCCAGTTTCCATTACAATCCTTTTTATGTCCCTCATTTTTGTATTAATGATCTCCCTGTCCCCTTCTTTATGCTAGCGACAACAATTCAATTTATCATTTTTCACTATCACCGCCTACTCTTCTCTCTCCCCTACTCTCTCCTCTATCTTGTTTTTCTTTTTAATATCAAAGGAAAGCCACTTAATGGCTATATAGTGCCCATATCTCCAACTCTCAAATAGTCTTTCCTTAAAATCTCTTGAAGCTCACAAGGAACTTGATGCATGACATGAAACCCAAGCATAGTAGAGAGAACTTGTTTTGTAGGAACATCCATAATAGAGTTAATCTTATGAGTCACATGGTAAAGCTACATACCCCACTCTTTATTTAAACAAAATTTCATAGCTATAATGGTATCATAATATTGATGATTAAGAGACACTTTAGTGTTAATAAGCTAAAGAGCTTTGGTAAAGTCAGACTCTAAAATCACTTTGTGGCCACCCAAGTCCCAAGTCATTTTAAGACCACACAAACATTCCCATATTTCAATTAATAAACTGTTACTACTTGCCAATTAACCATAAAACTATCCTGTAGAGTTTCATGATGCCCTCCACAAACAACATCATACTTGCTCGTTGAGAAGGCATTGCCAATGTTTAGTTTCATCTAGTCTTCAAGTAGTGGTTCCCATCTTAGGTGTTTCCTTCATAGGCCATTCATGCCTTACCTTTCATGTAACAGCTTCGCTTAAGAAAGTATAAACAAACTTGTGGAGGAAATTCTTGATGTGGTTAACTTGATGCCTAAAGATGGAGAAGGCTTAGCCAGTCCCTTTGTAGAGGTAGAATTCGACAAGTAAAAGAAGAGGATGCAAACCAATCTCAAAGACCTTGTCGATAGTGTTGTGTCAGACCACGAGTTTGTGGAGCCCAAAAAAGGATTACACTGCAACTACTTCTTCAAGTTTCAAGATCTTATTGATGGGTGGTTGTGAGACTCCATAAACTACAAAAGCCAAAGCTTGGATGGAGAGAGAGAGGGGGGGAGTTATTGGGCCCACTACATAAAGTAACCAATGTTAAATTAAAATTAATCGTAGGGGCTAGACTTCCTTGAATTTAATTCTTTAAGGGATCAAAATGCAACAAAAATGAGTTTAGAATTCAAATCACTCATTGGCCTATAGTTTATAATCCAAATCGCAATTTACCCTAAACATTTATGACTTATTTTTGAAACTGTCATTTTTACTCTTAATTTATTAAAAGTATAAGTCTAGGAGCATCTACTACCCTAAACATTTGCTTTGTATAATATTTTTCTTCAACAATTAAAAATGTTGTAATGCTGTCACCACCATTAACAAAAGTTAAATTTAACAATTAGTTGACTAAAAAATTACATATGTGCCCTGAAAATGACTAGAAAGGGCCCAACAATACAAATAATACCTTATAAGAAAATTAATACTATTTAAGTTCTCAAAATTACAAGTAAATGCTAAAAAAATAAATGTTGTTTTTTTATGTAAAAGACTAAAATTCCATTATGACTAGCTATCATGTGATTATAGGATCACTAAGCACTTTGACCAGCTATATATAATGATTATCCAATGCTTACATTATCATATATTAAAATTTCAATATTTTAATAAGATCTAATTAAAATAAATATAAGATTTTCTAATTACTTATGGGTGTTGTTGTTAGAATTACTTGTTAACCAGTGTGGCATGGTGGCTCTATTAATTTTTGGTAGTTGATGATTTTAAGAAAAACAAGAGTATTATAATCTTTTTTTATCCAAAATTATTTTTGAATAAGTCCTCAATCTCGTCTACATATGCAAGAGTCTTTTAGTCCTTTTGAGATATTAAAATTCTACAAATGTCCTTGAATGATATTATATATATATATATATATATTGATTTTTCATACTATTTTTCTAATTACATCAATATATCTAAGAATAGAGAAGTTTTAATTTTAAAATTCAAAGAAATTTAAATCTATCTAAAAATTATGACAAACGATTTATTAGTAATATGTTATTAATACTATTGTTCATACTTCTTAAGACCATTCTAAAGTCATGAACTTATTTTTGAATTTATTATTCTTTAATAATAAAAAATTCAAATCCAATTTTAAATATTATATATACTCATATAACTTTTAAAATATTAAAAAGAAGGGAAAAAATTGGGAGAATTTCAAATTAGGACCATAGATGTGACTTAATTTTAAATTAGGCTCAATAAGTTTTAAAAATTCAATATAGGACCAAGGGATTTAATTGAAAATAAGTTATGAAGTTAAATGACCATAATATGCCTTTTATTAATTTTTTAATAAAAAAAGCACACCTCACAATCCCACCAATAGCCGCTAGACTAGCCCCATGGTAGTTATTGGAGGTGCACCAAAAGACTTATAACTACTAAATGATGCCTTTTTTTTTTTACCTAAATGATGCCCTTTGATTATATATTGTCAAAGATAATGCATAACAAAAACCAAATTACCAAACCAAGACTAAGTAAACTTTTTAGTAATATTACTTGTTATTTCCTTAATTGTACTTGTTAATTCACCAATGAGACTGGTTAACAATACCTTCTACATATTTAATCCTGGTGAATTGTTAAAACCCCAACTTAACTTGTTAATTCACTAATCCTACTTGTTAACTTACTAGTGAAACATGTTAATAATACCTTCTACATATTCAATTCTAGAGAGTTGTTAAAACTCTAAATTGTTAATTTGCCAATGCTACTTGTTAATTCACTAGTAAAATTTGTTAATAATACCTTCTACATATTCAATCCAGATGAATTGTTAAAACCCTACTTGTTAATTAACTAACTTAACTTGTTAGCTTGATTCATGGCTTGTCAATTAACAAGTAGAATGAGTGAATTTACAAGTTATGTTATGATTGTAACAACTTACTTGGATTGAATACGCAAAAAGTATAGTCAATAAGTTTTGTTAGTAAATTAAAAGTTGTATTACTGAATTAACAAGTTACATTAAAGTTTTAACAAGTAACTAAAATATATCACACCCTGATACTAAGGATGTGACCCATACGAAATATAAGATAAACTAACATTCTATAAGCTTTAATTAAATAGAGATTAAGAATAGTGATGGATAATTCATACTAATTAATAAGTCTCTAATATATATTTATATATAATTATAAAGTTCATAAAGTCTTAACATTTTGTAAAATTTTTTACAGAGTCTTACTTGCAATTAGGACCTTCCAAAAATTTTTTATAGTAACAAAAGCTATTAGCCAATCCAGAAAGGAGTTTAGCTCTATACTAGCAGATTACATAACAATAAAATAAAACTAAGATCTTACTACAGTATATATGAAGTACTAAATTACAATTGTATAAGGCAATACGTATTTACATCAAAAAATATGACCAAAGTGTGATCTATTGTTCAAAAAGCAATAAAGCCCTTCAGTGATCAGCAAAGAACATAAGGTCAGTTACAATATCTGAGACTAAAGAAATTTTCTGGTGAGTAGTGTCCCAATTAAAATTATAAATTAAACCATGTAAAAAAAGTAATTAAGAAATTAAATTTAAAACAAACTAATAGAGTAATAAAGCACACATTTTAATTAATAATAAATGAATAATTTGCTCAATAATATAATCGAGAAATTAACCAATAATATTAAGACCTTATAGGCTTATCAAGTATCATAATGCTATTCATTAAAAAAATGCAAATGATGATATAACCAAGAAATATGCTTTTAAATCCAATATAGGAGGGCTTTGTTAGAATGAATAATAGTGCAACTCGAGACCATGAGAACAAGCATAGCTCAAGGCAATGAGAATAAGCATAGGTACGAAGTCCATGAAACAATCATAAGCACGAGGCCCATAAAAACAATATGATGCTCATAAATAACTATCCCTTCGTTCCACGTGCATTAGCCTTCATATGAGGCTAACACCTCTCAAGCACCTAGCTAGCTAAGTGTATCATAGTGTGCTAAGTGTGACATTATAAGTTTTAATCTAGGGTTTAATTTCTAATTAAGGGTGTAATTAACAAATATGTGGATTTAATAAATTAATCATGTTCGAGATTATTAATGGATGTTTTGGATCATTGGATAGCTGTAGGGTTAGGCTAGGAAAGAGTTAGGAGTGGAATAGGGTTAGATTGGAAGAGAGTGTCTAATGGCACATTCTGTGCCATGTGCTACGGCTTGTGCAAGTTGCATCACGATGTATGACATGTTAAATCAGCTTATAAGTCATGAATCAACATTTGAGGGCAAAGAAACATTTGATATTTGAGGAGCATTAGAGGAAAGAAAAGAAGGGTTTGCTATGGTTGGTCCAAGTTGGAATATCAGAAGTTGTTTCGAACCATCATGCATTTCAATAAGTCTTTCCTCTCTCCTATTCACTTCTATACCTTGAATTTCAAGAGTTTAGAGGGAAAAAGAGGTGATTTATTTTGTAAAAGCTAGGAATTCATGCTCTAAATGTTGCATGTGGTTCATATAGCTTAATATAAGCTCTTGAGCTAAGAATATATGGTTCTTTAAGAAAAGAGAGGAAAGTTATGGAGCAGAGGGCTAAGCCCTAATTGGATTTTAAGTCTGAGGATTTGACATGTGATATGTTGAGATATGTGGTGTTATGTTTGATTTGGGTTGGTTAGGAACTATAGGTGATAGTAGAAGCTAATAGTGATTCTAACTAGCTCTTTTAGTGGGGTAAGTGATAAGTGGGGAAGATTAGGGTGATTATGTTATGAAAAGTGCTTATATTAATAAGAAATTAATGTGCAGTATTTATTGTTGTAGATTGAGGTGTGGGGGACTTCGTGGAAATTCAAGAGGCGATCCTAATATTTATAAACTATGGGTAGCCCTTTTAGTGACCAAAAGGTTGAGGTAACTAGATAATTCATATTATCTATTAGCCTATTGAGTTGTTTACAGGTTGTTTGCATATGGTAGATTATATATATAAATATATATTTTATGAAGTTAAAATGTTTTTGAAAAAGAAAGTAATAGCATGTTTAATTTTATGAGTAATAATTATGTGAAAATTCAAATATGCAAGAGTTAGTAGTGATTTATGTGGTACATGTTAAGGGTAGGAGTTCACCCTAGTAGAAATAATGGAGATTAAATCCATATGATACTGCTGTCACCTCGAGACATCCGATGTAGCTTATACTCCCCTAAGTACCTAAAAGGGTGCGGTATTGGAGAAATACCCTCCTTTCTACCCTTATAGGTGTAAAGTTGGAGACTATACTTCTTAACATCTATTAGATGTGGAGTTGGAATAATGACACATTGATTTCTTGTAATAGGGAGAGTCTGTAGTTTAGAAGTGGTTTAGGATGCTTTTGGCTGTGTAGTCTTACCATGGAAGATGAGCTCAAACCAAACATGAAGTTTAGTTCTATGGAGTAGCCTACAAGTTCAGTCAGGGGTACTAGAGGTTTAGATGGACTAGATTATGTATAATTTTGTGATATTGCATGCAATCTATGTTGAAGTTATAAACATGTTCATATGAAATATTTGCATCCTACTTGCTATAGCTTTATTCATCAATAGGTAATATTGATTATCCTGGTTACTGAGATTATTATCTCACTTCATAGTTTATATTTTACAAGTTCTGAGACCAATAAGGGACAAGAGGAGTTAGGCAAGGATTAGTTATAGTATCATTACTTATTATATAGCCCTAACTTATTTAAGCATGTTGATGAACCTTAAGTCACTTCAAGTCCTCAATAAAAGCTACAATGTAGTAGGAAGTTTTCTAGGTCATTTCCTGAGAGAGCACACTACCACACAAATTCCAATCAAATGCCAACAAATTAAGGTTGTTTCAATTTTAACTAAAAGTTTAAAGGAGAGATGTTTATAGTTTCAAATTAGGTTGGAATGAAATGAATTAATGTGAAACGAGATCCAAGCTAGAATCCATTGTAACCATCTTTGATTTCCAGATTTTCAACCAAACTTATATTTTCAATTAGCTTAAGGAAGAACACTCGAAAACCTTAAGAGTGTACTAAATCATTTAACCAAATGACCACTTAAGAGTTTAGACTAAGTTGATTAAAAATTTAACAAAATCAATTTTGTCTTGTTCTAAAACCAAAATTTGACTTAGAAAATATGACAAGGAAACTCTCAAACTAAATTCATATAAACCTATATAGATCTAGCTTAAGCTGAAGAAAATGTGAACAAGAATAGCAAGAACAATATGAACTCCCTCGAGAACATTTAAATGAATTAGTAAAATTCCATAATAGAATCACAATTGTCAAATCTCAAACAACATCTACAACTTGAACTTAATAGAAAATGAAATCAAATTCAAGAGTTCAACTATAAATCATGAAATTGAAATCTTGAGAGATGGAAGAAGAAATTGTAGAATTGAAAGATACAAAAGAAGATAGCAAATCTAAAGATCTCAAATCTCAACTTCATCTTTCTTAGAGCTCAAGGAGGGTTTAGCCATGCATGCTTCTCTTCAAAACTGATCCGAGCTCCCTAGGTTGCTTGGCTTTTATGAATATTGTGTAGAATGTGGAAGAATTCTGGAAATGATGAAGGTTGGACGAAAATTGAGAGAAAATTGGATGAGAGAGTGAATGAATTTCAAAAAATAAGAGGAATAAAGAAGTGAAGAATATAAACTCTAAGCTAATTAAATCCTTATATAGGAGAGAAAATGATGTCTAATGGTGATAAAACTAAAGTGAATTAGATTTAAAGTGGTTAGGGAGATGAGTTGGCAAACAGTGCCCTATAATTTAATCATGATGTGTGATGTATGTTTCATAGAATTTAGGATGAAATTTAAAGGAAAATGATGAAATGTGTGTGAGTGTGTATGCCCATGTGGATTGGATGAAGTAAGCATGGGAAGTGTGAGCATATGTATGAAAAATGTGACTCTTCTTAGCTTCTTCATGAGTTGTCACCTAGACCTCCAAACTTGAAACATATATCACGACAATTTAGCTCCTTCGTGTCACTTGATAAGGTGTCCCTCAATGCTTCTCACGCTTGATTGCCTTCTAATTTTACTTATTTAATTAATTCTTATCAATTAATCTAGAGTTGCCAAGTGTCCTCAATGTGTTCCATGCTCATTTACTCCTAAATGCTTCAGCTTGTACCACCTGGATCTTAAGTCATAGAATTTCTGGTCCTCTTCTCCATATTTCATTTATTTGTTATTTATTTAATTCATCCAAGCAAGTTGAATTAGCCTTTGATCCTTGATTCCAAAACTGCCCCTACAAATCTGAAAATAAAAATGCAAAGACTAAATAAATTCTAAAATGGAGCATTAAAATGAAAGAGAAGAGAAATAACGCCCAAAACATCAAATTAGGGTTTAGAAATGAAAATTCAATACAAAATAGCAAGATTAGGGCTCAAATGTTGAAAACATATTTGATAAGCTACAAATTGAAAATGAAACCCTAATTTGCATAAATTGATGCCAAAATCAAGTGTTTTGATATGTAAAATATGTGAATGATCACATGTATACATATGCGTATATAAAGTATTTTGAGTTGCTAACTAGGAATGCACTATATATATTAATTTCTACACATGCAGTTGTATGATGTCATTTAAGAATGTATTTTAGCCTGAATATAATTATGTGGTGACCTATGGTAAAAATTTATGGTGATAAGGCTAAAATACTGCCATAAGTACATTGATAATGTAATATGTGAGGGATATGTATATAAGTGGTGATATCACTTGTATGTGATGTTTTAAGTGTTATTCATGTGTATGAGAATGGTGTTGAGATGATTTTGCCATTGGATGTGTATGTGCATGATTAGTGATAAATGGCTTTGTTGTAAACTCTAGGACTAGGATGGCCAAATCCTATATCTATATATGTAATTTGTTATTATGTGGTCAATTATGTGTTAATAAATCCATTAGATTTGATTCAAGGTCGAAATGTGGCTTATAGCATAAAAGTGTGAATTTGAGCACTCAAATGCAAGGAAGAAAATTGAATTTATGCATTTAGGTGTCCAAATTTTGAACGCACTATTAGATCAAAAACAAACTTTATTCCATTAGTTATATTATCAAATAAGCTTCATGTGAGTGCTTGATTCACTCTAATCGGACGTCGGATATGAAAATGATGTACTTTGAAAGTTTGCTTGAAAAAGCTGTCATGACAACTTCATGCTGTCATGATAGGGCAATGTGTCCCAAGTGCATGGACAACGCTCTATGGTGCATGGGGCAAAGTGAGGCGTGATTTCTCTGTGCCACATGCCATGGCACATGAGCCATATGCTGTGGCACATTGTCTTATTTCAACTAATAACTTGTTTTTAACCTTTTATCATGTGTTGGTTGCCTTGTATGATGCCTACACTTCTATTATGATTTTAAACCACTATGTTTTAGCTCAAACAATTTTTAAAAAGGGTTGATGGGATCCTAATGATTTTAAACATGTTTTAACTTATTAATTCTCTTTAAACCCTTTTGATTGAATTAAGGCTTAAGAATGATTAATACATCTTAATTACTATTGTGTAGCAATTGTTTTATGGTAAATTATGAAAATGTCAAGGAGAACATCACACCAAGAGCTAACAAAACTATCATTATCATCCAGTGTTCTAAACTCATGTTTTCATCCACCCTTAGACCATCAGGTGGCATCTTTAAGACCTCAGGTTCTTATTTTTATTTCCTCCATGCATGAATTGTTGTATTAAAACTTTTCATATCAAACAAGAATTAAGAAATTAAGTTGCTTTTGAAAACTAACACCGTTTGTCATATATCGACTTCAATAATTTCTCAACAATAACATAAATCATTGGTAAAATCGAGACATCATCAATAATAAAACAATCATCATAAAAATAGGATTTATAAGGATATTTATACAACTTATAAAGGAATAATATTAAAATTCAAGTAAAGAAATTTTATAAACACTTTACGAAAAATTAATCTGAGATGTTACTCACTCACTTAAAGGTTTCTCAAAAATTCTAAAGCTTGTTCACTTTAATTTCAATGATGCCATTAATTTCCTAAGAAGTAAATCACAATCTTAAAATCACTTATTCATTCCTTTCTTAATGTAAGTAAGTAAATATTTAACAACTAACAAGATTCTCTTTACGCCAATAAGTTCTATCTACACTCTTTAATTACTTGCCAAATAATTTTCTCAAAAAATTAGTGGCATTTAAATTGATCTCAAATAACATCACAATTAAACATGCATAGCCAATAATTTCCTTATAAAATTAATAACTTAACCACAACCTAACAAGAGCAAGAGAGAACCTTCCCATTCATTTATGCCTTCTTAAAGCTTAATGAAGCACCACAAAACCAATATTTAATTTAATATTATCTACTTTAGGTATTCCAAGATTCTAATCAATATTTCAAACCAATTACTTACAGATATAATTACATGCATAAATTTCCAAGTGGCATCCATAATTCTTCCAGACACTAAAATAAAGATTAAACAACCTTATTTTCACCAAATCATTCTTTCAAGCATTTTCACAATCATCTTGAGTGCATCAAAGTTCAATTCACAATAAGCATCAAACAATTTAATCAACTTCCAACATTAACTCTATCAATAACATTTAGCTTAACATCAAAATAAAACAAGCTTACATAGCCAACAATAATAAAAAAGGATAGAAGAAATGAGCCTACTGTACACACAACGCCCAATAAATGAGGAGGAAGGGAAGATGAAGTTTATGCACTGTATGGTGACCTAGAGCAAGGAAGAAGCAAAGGAAGGTGATAAGGGAAGAAAATTCGATGACCCAATCCCACTATCGCAAGTGAACCTTAACAGAGAGAAGGGTAGGGATGACCTAATAGTGGTGAAGACAAAAGTCAATGATGAGGTATAAAGAAGGAAATTGATAGTAAAGGGAAGGGAAAATTTCAGTTGCTCTTTCACACTCTCTTGAGTCCTGTCATTCAAATAAGAGAAGGAGAAGAAATAAATTGAATAATAAAACTCATTTAGGGAAAATTACAAGAAACCCATGAGATATTTTCTTAATTAACATAAGAGACAAGGGAACTTTGGTAATTTCATTTAACCCCAGCAAAAAAAAAAAAATTACCTTTGGTATAGGTAAGATTCAAACTCCAGACCTCTAAGTAGCAACTAACATAGTTTTCACTAGATCACATGCATATAGATTTAATAATGATCATGTTGATACCTACACACACATACACACACACACACACATACACACACACACAATCAAGTTCATATAATTTGAAATAAATTTCCCTAAATCTCATGAAACCTTTAAAAACTTTTCTCAAATACTCTAATTATTTTAAAAAACATGTACATACATTCATACATATATATAGTATAAAATGCATGTACCATCACTTATAAATAATTAATAAGTTAATAAATAATATAGACTATCCGATTACCTCAACCCTTTTGTTAAAAAAGAGTTACCCATGGTTTGTATTCATATCTTTAGCTTCTGGAACTCTAATCAAATCCCACACACCTTAATCTACAACACAAAGTACTTTATGTTAATTTCATACTTAACACAAGTGCTTCTAACTATATATATCACACCAAATTCACCATTAATCACCCATGATCTCACTCAAGGAGCTAATTAAGACCATAACTAGCTCACACTGTCACCTTAAGCCCTTCCTAGCTAAATCTTAGCATATCCTAACCTACCAAAACATATCACACTTCAAGGTCCTAGAATTTAGCTAGGGCTTCCTAGCCTAATTTTAAAGCTACATAACAATTCAAAACACTAATTAGTAACCCAGAAACATGATTATTTAGGTCAATCCACTTATTTACTAATTCTACCATTAATTTAGGAATTAATCCAAATTAGAAACTATAGGATGTTACAAGAAAGCTTACCTGAGTATTAATCTAGCTTAGAATGCATCCAAAGTAGTTAAAGAATGAAGCCCTAGCTTTTAAAAGAGTCCCCTCTATCATCTCTCTCATATTTTCTCTTTTCCCTTTCTATTTTAGACGCTCAAACGTGTTTGATTCATTCAAAATCTTGCACATCCATCGTGGCGCACCTTACACATGCTGCAGTAAATGGCACAGTGTGCTACTTCACACATTAAGCCTTCCACTTAGACCTAGTTGGCCAATACCAGTCCTAGCTGACTCCTAAGGCTATCCAAGGTTCCAACAAGTATACTAAGGATTCTTAAACACAACTAATTCAATAAATGCTCTAATTTTTAATTTACCCCTACTAGATCCTTAAATTTCAAATTCAAAAATTTGAAATGTTACAAAATGGGTATATGTAAGGACTCACCTTTACAGCACTTGTGCCTAGTTGTAGAGGAATCATGGATCATGAGAACAAGATGGAGGTAGACCTTCACATCAAACACTTCCTTATATTCATTCAGTAAGGGAATTAGATCTATAGGAATTCTAGCATGTAAGTGTTATAAGATTAGGCAACAACAACCAAGAGATGAATTAGGTGTTTTGGAAATTTTCTACCAAATAAATACTTTCATAAATTTTAGTACAATTTAAAGGTGTAACAAGAAGATTGGAAGGAATAAAACTAAGTACTTTTGTTGCAGAAGATTTGTTAGAACACTTGATAGATAAATTAAAAAAAAAAGATTTCATAATCAAGCATAGAAGAGTAAAAAAAAAAAAGAACGACTTAAGTTAGAGATAAAGCTTTTCAAATCTCAAATCCAAGAACCAAGAGAGAAAGTGAAATTTAAATAAGCTAAATATAAAGAGTTTAGGGATGGAGATAATGAACAAATAATTTATACTGGTTTATCTCAACCACTTAGCTTATATCTAGTCTCCAAGATCACCCTTGAGATTTCTCATTATATTTACAAGCTTCAATGGGTGTTTGCCACCACAGTACAATCCACAAGTTTACTTTAGGTACTTACAAACTCCTAGAACAATCTTGCTATGCTACTTAGTCTCTCAAACTTAAGAGAACAACTCTCTTAACAATAAGGAAATCTCTCCTTACTAAAGTCACCTTCATAAAGAAAATCTCTTCTTTGTACAACACAAAGGATCACTACCCTTGATTCATTTAAAAATAAGTAGAAGGTGTTTCCTAGATAATTCTGTCTTCAAGAGATGATAGGAACAATTTAGGCACTCATAAAGAACTCTCTTAAAAAGAGTAAATAATACAATTATGGCCTATAAACTAGTTGAGAGCTATTTTCACATGAATAACTGCATAATGGTAGAATTTTATCACTTTAACACTTAAAGAATTATAGCATATTGGAGATGTGTAGAAGTAAAGAACGTCAGAAAAAGTCACTTTTCCCGTAAAGCATTTAATACTTTGTTAGAAGCCAATTCAAGCATGAATTGGAGCATAACATGTTTGGAATGGCATAAGCCTTAAGGCTCTTGTTCACTCTGTTAGAAATCATGCCGTAGGGCCAATCATTGTACTATGAATATTGTTATTTAATGAATTCTCTTTTGTTATCATATTAATTGTATGTTCACTATGATAATTATATCCTTGGATAAACTATAGTGATTTTCTAAATGCTCTTAGTCGGTCATCTATAAGGGATCATAGATGAAACAAGATTAGTATGACTTTGATTAATAATAGAGATATAAATCAAAGTTCTAAGCACTCGAAAGGGTACAAGGTGTTGGATCGACCTGCTATGAGAAAGCTACATGGTAAAAGTCATAAGTTTATCTCATATGTAACCATATCACTAAGCCCTTTGACCTGAGATCATCATGTATTCCTATATGATGACCATTGAACTTTGACCTAGTCAAAAGTCATATTTAACCGAGCAATCATAAAGGCTATGATTGAGTTTAGTGATATTTATACAGAGGAATATAAGTGATTAAGATGGAATTTGTCCTTTACCTTAATTAAGAGATATTACTAGGCTCCTCAATGAATAAGACTGAGAAAATGTATAGCCGTACTAAAATGGAAAGGGTTTTTCAATTACTCTAGTCAGTCCACTTAGAGATCAAGAAAGTAATGGTCAGGTAAAAGAGAATGGCAATTACTTGTCTCACACTTGACCAAAATATCACGTGATAAAAGAGATGTGATACAGTTATATGATAGGTTACATCGGATCATTGATCCCTTTATGAATTGGGTAGTCATAATGTCTTGCTAGAAGCTACTTATGACTTATGGACTAATAGTGTTATTTGCCTATTGCCAATTTCATATGGGCCTACAGGGTCGCACACAAGAATAGCCCAACTCGAACTATAATATTTAAATTTATTGAATCAGAAATGTGTCTAAATTCAATGAATATAATACTTTATATAGGGTAAATGAATTGTGTGTGTGTGTGTTTGAATATTTATCTGATAAACATATATATATTTATGTGTATGAAATATAAAATTCAAAATATAATATTATATATATATATATTCAAAATATACATATTTATGTATATGCATATATATATGATATATATTATATTATATTATATTATGTTAGTTTTAAATTTAGTTTTATATGTTAGATTAAATTTAATAACTAACATGATATGAGAGGATATCATATTAGTTTTATAATTTGAATTTATAAGATAAATTCAAATAAGATGTGATATCATAATTTAATTTATGAGATAAATTAAATTTTATTTTCGCTGGCTCAAGATATAATTTTCAAAATAATTATGATTATTTTTGAATAATTCATAAGGAAAAACAAAAATCCTAATCTATATAATAAAGATAAAGAGGACGTGCTTCAGGAGTTTTTAGTGAGAGTCTCTTCACGGCAAAATTTTGAGAGCCATGAAAATACCCAAGGAAAAGAAGGAGTGTCTAACTAAGTCTAAAAGATTAAATCTTCCAAGGCTTCTGCACGTATAGATGTTAGATATTGGGAACAGTAATAGTTGTTTGTGTTGGTAGCTATACGTGTGGATATCGGTAAAAGGAACTGATCTCATTATCAACTCATGAGATCCAAACACTTAAAGGAAGCTTGAAAATTCAACATCTAAAAGGTATTTTTCCATCCACCTTAACTTAAACAAATTCAATCGGTCCGTGATTGCGATTAAGATTTACATTTTAATCTTTAGCTGTGCGCCTCCCCAATCTAACACACTCTTATTCAATTCAAGCATTAGGCTATAATGATTCAAGCGTGTTTTGGAAGATAGAAGCACTTAGTTTCTCTGTGTGTCAAAACATGCATGCTACTCTCAGTATTCACATGTAGAATGGAATGCAAAAGCATCTAGCTTTTTTGCAAGATGAAACACATATGACTTATATATAAAACAAGCTTAATTTAGCTTATTAAGTTCTGATTATCTGCATAACTTTTTTGTCTACTCTGTGCTGTAAGAAGCTTTTGTTAGATCAATTTGATTTTCTCTGTGGTCTCATCTACTACATCCGGTCCTATCAGTGTCCTCTCACTCAACTCATACCAATAGAAAGGTGATCTACACTGTCTTCCATATAGTGCTTCATAAGGAGCCATCTGAATACTGGCATGATAACTATTATTATAAGCAAATTCCGCCAGAAGCAAATGCTTATCCCAACTTTCCTGAAGGTTTAAAGCACATGATCTCAACATATCCTCTAATGTCTGGATTGTTCGCTCAGTCTGTCCATCCGTCTGTGAATGATAAGATATACTGAACTTTAGATCCATGCCCACAGCCCTTTACATAGCCCACTACAAATTCAATGTAAACCAAGGATCACGGTCTAAAACAATATCCCTCGGTACCCTATGTAGTCACACAATCTCCTTGATGTAGATCTCAACATACTTATCAACCGTATAGGTGGCCTTGACCAGTAAGAAGCATGCTGACTTAGTCAAACAGTCTACAATCACCCAGATAGAGTCAAAACTAGCCTGGGTTCTTGGTAGACCAAATACAAAATCCATTGAAATACTGTCCTATTTCCATTAGAGAATCTCCAAAGGTTGTAACAACCCCTATGGCTTTTGGTGCTCTATCTTAACCTTCTGACAGGTCAAATACTTACTACATGCTCTGTGACATACTTTTTCATGCCTAGCCACCACCAGTGATGCTACATGTCATGATACATCTTAGTAGCACTGGGATGAAGGATGTAGCTAATACGATGCGCCTTATCCAACAATCACTTCCTAATAGACTCATTGTTGAGAACACACACCTTATCCTTGAAAACTACATACCCATTATCACTAAATCAATAGTCCATTGTCTCACCATTCTTGATGTTTTGACTTATTTTTAATAAAACTAGATCTTGAAGCTGAGCATGCCATATCTCTTTCTAAAATTCATTAGAAATAACCGTAGTCTTAAGACCATTCAAGGAGAACTCAGTCATACCCAAAGAAGTCTCGACCAAAGACTCCATCAATATATGCTGCCGAACCATCAAATAGGCCTTATGTAAGGTCTTGCGACTAAGAGCATTTGCTATCACATTTGCTTTCCCTAGATAATACTTAAATTTAAAATTATAATCTTTGAGAAACTCCATCCAGGCCTTGAGACTTTTATGGTCGCGTAAGACCCTGATGTAACCTCTATGAGGTTAAACCATAATTAACTCCAAATCATGGTAATCTAGGGTTTAACCCTCAAAAAACTACCAAATTATAAAGTTTATAAAAGGATTTTCTCAAAACCTTTCAAGGGAATCCCAACCTCGGCAACTTGAATCTCAAATATGATTTAATAAATCCAAATCAAAGTTTTGAAAACAAAACGGAAGCTTGAAAATCAATTGGCACTCAAAACAATGAGTTTTAAAAGTTAAAAACAGGTTTTGAACAAAAAAGAACACGTGTGCCATGGCTTATGGCTTGTGCGCCGTGGTGTGTCTTCTTTGTGCCATGCGCCATGGCTTATTGCATGAAATTTAACAAATCAGTGCTATCATATGACAACACAGGGCGCAAACTTCCGACGCATCCTAAATCTCCATTCGACGTCCGATTGAGGTGGTTTCAATGTCTACACGAAATTTTTTCCTAGCTCTAGCTAATACCGGTCCTTTTCTATAAAAAGTTAGATATCAAAACCCATTTTGACCACTTTTTCACAAAATCTCCTAAATGGGGTATTCCAACTCAACCACACATCCCAATAGTTTACATCAACCATCCGACCACACTCAATGGACTCTTGTAGACTCATGCAACGCACCACACACAATGAAAAATGCTTGTATCATAAAATCACCTCTCAGCCCCAATTTTCACAAAACATAAAGGGGGAGGAATTATTGCATAAACTCAACCATTTCATTTCAAATTTCTCAAAATACATATGTTTCTATATGCACAAGTATTTTGGTCCTATCCACGAATTTATAACTAAAACTCACTAACCCAGGGCACAAAATACACTAGTTATACACAAAATCATGCAAGTAGTGCATAAATCATGTCAAATACTCTTAGTTGGCAAATTCATTAACAAATACACATAAAAGTTACAAAAGAGAGGCTTATAGAGGATTTACTCCACAAATCCTAGGCTCGGTATGTTTTTCCCGGCACAGATCCGATGAGCTAGGTCCAATACTGAGAATTGAGGGGTAAGTACAACCACTCAATAACCAAGTTTTACTTAACCTATACAATTGCATATCAATTGAAAATAGATGCAATTAGGCAAATAAGCACATATATCACATAATACTAGGCCACGGTTCACAAAACTAACAACCATGTGACCGGACTTGCCACAAAGCACTTAACCATGTTATTTACAAAACATAACACAGGGTCACAACAATAACAACCATGCACCCTCAACACATGCCAGACCACAAAACTAACAACCATGTGGCCGGACTTACCACGAAATATTTTATCAGGTTATTTAGCAAAAACATAACATAAGGTCACAAAAATAACAACCATACGCCCTTAACACATGCTGGACCACAAAACTAATAACCATGTGGCTGGACTTACATGCATGATCAGATGCCAACCTTATATCCTCCTGTTACCTTCGACACAAAACTGGTGGCTATCATGTGGCTACGTCCTTCACGGACTAACCCAACCTTTCACTTGTGAGGAGCTACCAGGCCAAGGTGAACTCACTTATGTAATCCAGTTTCTCCCAATACTAACAACCATAGGGTGTCTTACCCCTAATTTAACCTCCTCATAAACTGGTGGAGACTAGTTAGGTTTGATTCCCTCATAGAACAAGTGAGATAATCCCAAAACAACCATAGGACAAGGGCTACCTCCTGATTCCAACGGTTGGTGCCAAGGCTAGTTCTCAATTCCAACGGTCACTGCCAATACCGCGTGGATTTCAATCAATCTACTCCTCTCCTTAGGCGAACTCCCGCTAATGATCATGCTATGCACATGTATCATATAATATGCATTTTAACAATCAATTCATAACACATGAGTTCACATAACTCAAATATTCCATAATTTAACACATAATTCATCACAATTCTCCACCCATAATAATTAATCACAATCAATTTCATAAAACACCAAGGGTGGCAAAATTAAAGTTTTCTTTCCAAAAACCATTTCACAAATCAAACACTTTGCTAATTTGCATCATTAATTTAACTTATAAATCACATTTCATAAACATAATTAACATTCAACTATAATGATTAAGTTTTCCCCAGTTACCTCAAATCTTTGAGAGGCTAAAGGTTTACCCCTCACTATATCAACTTTTCAAAGCTTCAACAAGCTCAAATAGTGCTAATATGAACCTCTCTACAACTATACCACAAGAATTATCATCATTATCTAACTCTTGGAGCATTCATCAACATATAACTTCACACACTCTATTTATATCAACTCATAATCACTACCCATTCATACCCAATGGGCTCATTAAATTTTATTAATGCACATTATCATTAATAACATCTTTAACCATCATTAATGCACATTAACCTCCTAACTACCTCATAAATATCAATTTTTGGATAATAAATGCTCCCATGGACCAACCACTTCTAAAATCATTAATGTGGTATTCCAATACGTTAAACAACTCCCATTATACTTATTTTAACCAATGGAATCAGACCCATACTCCTATGGACTGAAAATCCATCTCCCAATTGAAACCCTACCACAAATCATCATAAAGGAGGGAGAGAAAGGAAGAATGAGGCTTAGATTACCTACCTTGGATGTTTGGGAGCTTCAAAATGTTAATAATGAGAGTTAATGTGCATGCCCTAGTAGAGCCTCAGCGTTCTCTTCATTTTTCTCTTCCTTCTCTCTTTTATTTTCACGCAACTCATGAACTGATTTATTAAAAATTTTGCCCGTGCACTGCGGCACAAGCTGCCTTCTGCTACAGCGCATGACACAGAGGAGCCTGTTGCATTTAAATTATCTTTGTGTGTTGCGATGGACCAACCACGTGCCACGGCATGTGGAACAGAAAGCAACTCTTCACTTTTTCTTCTTTTTTCCATGCCCAGGTGGCCTACCATCGATCCAGACCCATTTCTAGGGCTAAATCACAACAATTATGCCAAGTTAAGCCCCTTTTAGCCACACATCTCATTAACTCACTAATTACCCTCATTAGGTTAATAAACTAGGGTTAAATTTCCTAGATGTTACACCTGAACTCTATTCTATAAAGATAATGGTGCCAGATCTTTAATGCAAAGACCACCGTAGCCAACTTGAGATCATGCATTGGATAATTCTCCTCATGTGGCCTAAGCTGTTGAGATGTATATGCCACTGCCCTCTCATCTTGCATTAAAGCACAACCAAGACCCTTATGAGAGGCATCAGTATTCATGTCATAAGGCTTTTGAAGATCTAAAATCACCAACACCAAAGCTGTCATTAACCTTTCTTTCAATCAAGAAAAGCTGTCTTGTACTTATCATCCCAAATAAACGGCCTATTCTTCCTCATAAGCCTAGTCAAAGGCATAAAAATCTGAGAGAAACCCTCAATAAAATGCTAGTAGTAACTTGCTAAACCCAGGAAACTACGAATCTCTATAATCAATTTCAGTCTCTCCCATTGCAAGACCGCTTCAACCTTATGCGAATCAACCGTAATACTATTTGCCAGCATGATATGTCCTAAGAATCCAACCTCTCACATGCTACTCCTCGTCTTTGGAGTAGATCAGTATATCATTAATAAAAACCACCATAAAATAATCCAAGAAAGGCTGAAAGATGCAGTTCATATGGTCCATGAAAACCACAGGCGCATTATTCAACCTAAATGGCATAACTAAGAACTCATAATGGCCATATCGAGTCTTGAAAGCCGTCTTTGCCATATCCTTCTCACTGACCCTCAACTGGTAGTACCCTAAATGTAAATCAATCTTAGAGAAAACCATGGCACCAACTAACTGATCCAAGAGATCATCAATGTGAGATAGTGGGTACTTGTTCTTCATTGTAACCCTATTCAACTACCTGTAATCGATACACAATCTCAAACTACCATCCTTCTTCTTCACAAATAAGACAGGGGATCCTTAAGGAGAAACACTGGGTCTAATAAATCTCTTGTTTAACAGCTCCTCAAGCTGCTTCTTTAACTCAACTAACTTTAAAGGAGCCATTATGTAGGGAGCCTTTGAAATTGGCTGTGTCTCCAATATCAGGTCAATCGAGAATTCAACCTCATGCTCTAGAGGTAATCCTAACACATCCTCTAAAAACACCTCCGGGAACTCCCTAATATCTCAATTTCATCTACTTTACCTACCTTAAACCCTTGGGTAGCAAGCACTACCACGTAGTGAGCACTACCTCAGACAAAAAAATTCATACAAAGCCATACAATCTACACATATTCACACACATATATATAATCACATTCTACTGGCACTTAATCCTAAATACATTATAATAGATTTGCTCAAAAGAAAGGGGTTGTAGTTCTTTACAATTCACAAATAATCCTTAGCTCTACTCCTTTCCTCATCCACCACTAGATTCTTCGCCTAGACCTGTAAATATTGTAAAGATAGTAGTGAGATAACCACAGTCTCAGTAACAAAAAAATCTACATTTATTAGTACAAAGTAAGCCATAGTTGAATAAATGAATAATAGATTAACCATAAAATATACTTTAGTCATTTAAAATGCATGACGTAGGTCGATATGACCTTTCTTGACTGACAAAATGCCCTTGGTACTCTTTAGCTTGCAGGTAAACCATATACCTACTTATACCTCCACAGACATAAAACATAATCTAAGAAATGATTGAATCCACCTAACCACCTGTACTCCTTCGACATGAATCCTAAGTAGTTGGAGCTAACTTCTTTCCAGAGCCAGCCTGACTTACTCTCCATGTAAGGGCTACCTTGGCCTAAGCACTCAACCTTATACTTCATATGTCGAATTCCCTCCCCCACTAAGAGGTGTCAAACACTCAATTTACTAACCACTTTAGTGTACTGAGCCCACAATACGAAAGGCAACACTGAGTACTGGTAGTGTGCCATAAAATATCACAAGTCCACACCTCCCCATTGGTGAACTCCCACCAAGATCATGCCTTTCACTCTTGTCTACCTTTTCCAAGTATTGACCACTTCAATACTCTAAGGTGGTATAACAAATATTAGTCCTCCCTTTAGCAGTTCCTTAGCTTATCTAAGGTACCTAACCTAATTACACTTCCTTAAGTGTAACTTCCATTCTCTATAATTACAATGCATGCAAACAACCTCGTTTCTATAAAAACATTATTGTTAAACAAATAGAAAGCATATATATACTGTTATCCAAGTAGTATCCCATAAGTCTTTATAAAATATAATTAATTGCACTAATCATTTAAAATATGTAATGCATGGTAGTTAATAATATTTATTCAAAAATAGCTAAACAAAATAATAGGAAATATAAATTTCCCTGTTACCTCAATCTTTTTATACCAAAAGGATTTCTCCTTGTACAAAATGAAACTTGGCTTGTTCCTTAACTTTTCAATAAGTTTCACCAACAATTCCCTACAATATATAAGTGATCCACATCACTTTTCATGGAAAATAGCATAAAAGAAGACTATAATTCATACCACACAACTTGGGTCAATGAGCCATAATCCATCTTAATGACCCATATATTAAACCAACTATTCACGTAGTATCACTTAACTATCAAAACCATTTATTAGCCACCACTAGGCCAATTTCCAATTCTTATCATTTTTAATCAACCAAAAACCTTCACTTAGCATTACCAACTTTCACAATTAGCCATTATAATGAAAACCAAAGCTTAATTTAAATTTTATTGGATTTAAATAGCACAATTATAACTAAATAAATAGGCTCAAACCATTGAAGAGTGAAATCTAATCTCTTAGGGTTTGATTTTTACCCTAAAACCCCCTTTTTCAACTAATTGCCCACTCAAAACATTAGAGCGTTATATAAAAACTCAAAACAATCTCCCAAGGACCTAAAGAAACTAAAGATTATAAGAACAAAGCCTTTGGGATTAAAATTTAAAATTTACCTCTTCCAAAAACTTAAGAAAACCAAGAGGGAAAGAAGAGGATTAAAGTAGGAAGTTTACCTACCACTTAGCTAAGCTCGTAACGGTTGCAAAGCCTCTCGAATCCAAGCCCTAGCTCCTTATTTTCCTTTCTCTCTTGGTCTTGTGCGTTTTCTTGCTTCTTTGTTCTCTGTTTTTTGCGTTCTTTTCCCCTTTAAAAACTAAACAAAACAATTTAGGAAAAATTACAAGGAAGGGTCCAACATTTTTTTTTTATTATAGCATAAAAGCCCCAAGCAACTTTGGTAATTTTTTCCATAATTAAAAATAAAATAAATCTAAACTTTTTCTTAGTAAAATTAAAACTCTAGACCTTTATCAAATTATTCTTAATTTTAATTTAATTATAGATATTTTATAATTAAATTAAATTCAAGTCTTAAAATTTTTGGGATGTTACATGATTCACGCGTGATTAAGCACTTATGTTATGAGATGCCTTAAGCTTTATTTCTACATGGAAAATCAAGCATTAAGCCTTTGTTGTCCATGCAAGTTTTAACATTTATGTTTCATTGTATTATGTCAAAGTGTAAAATCACGTGTAAGACTGATGGTAGCCACGTGTGATTTGTCAGTTGTTGCATAATCACATTTAGTTTTGTTGAGTATTAAGTCATCGCAAACCACGTTGTTCACATGTTTGATTATTGATTCATAAATCTATATCTCTTGATCATGCAAAATCTTGCTTGAGTTAGGAGCAGTTCCACACATGAAAATACACCAGACGAGTTTGTGCATTAGTGCTTGCAATTGCACGCGTGATAGCTTTCTGGTTCTACGCAAGTTTTGATCATATAAAATGGCTTTAGCATTCTGCCAACCATTTCATACATGAGAGAGAGAAGAGGTTCCACGCATAATTTGTCACACAAAACTGATGATAGTTTCTTATGTGCAAAACTATATCTAAGAGCTAGTGGTGTACTCACAAGTTTTAGCACTCTAATATGTAAGTTTACTGATAAGTGCAAAACCATGTGAGAGAGTAATGAGGTATCATACAAGTTTTAGCACACAAAACTAGATGCTTTTTTAGGAGTGCAAAACCACACGTGAGCGGTCAAGGTATTCATGCGTGATTTATCACATATACATTTTTGGAACAATTCGTGTGGAAATTCAAGCATGATTCTATCAATCACTCATAAGAAAATACACCATCGGATAGAATCATTGTTCTAACGGTCTATCAACTACCAAAATTATATATGTGAGTCATTTTGAGCCAGAACAAGAACTAATGATCCTTGAGTGAACAAATTATCATTTGTGCATTTAAAGAGCTTTCATATTGTACTTTTACAATCGTGCATTCATTCATTATTCTTGAAAAGAATTGTGAAAAGCTCTCATAAGTTTATAAGCTTTTAATTGTAATTTTATCTACTCTTTAAGAGAGTTTTCTGTTAAAGCTTATTTCTTTTATCAGAATTCTTGAAAAGGTATTTTTCAAGTGTTTGTAACAACTTACTAGATTGAAACAAGGTTTGCTAAGTGAATCAAGACAAGTTTAGTCTTGAGAGTTGTACTGTGGTGACAAGCACCCATTGAAGCTTGTGAATTTAATTAAAAATCTCAAGTGTGATCTTGAAGACTGGATGTAGGCCAAGTTTGTGGCTGAACCAGTATAAATCTCGTGTGTTTTATCTTCTTCATTCACACTTCAGTTCTTCACTCTTTTCAAGTTTTCAAAAGTTTTTAAGTGTCACCCAATTTACCTCTCTCTTGAGTGCTAGCCTATCCTAACAAGAAGAGAAAAGCATATAGAGAGAAAGTTCAATCAATTTTCCACACCCTCTTTTCACATTCCTCTAGCATCATATACCCTCATTTTCCAATACCTTCCACATTTTCTTATGCTCACGAGAGCTGCACCTAATGACATCTTCTGTCTTATTCTTGGGCCTTCGATTTAGTACCACCTGTTCCTTTAGGTTTCCTTGTAAAAATCCGCTTGATTCACCAATACCTGCAACCACATCATTACCACAATTAGCTGCATTCATGACAGAACACCAAGTTGTGTTATTTGGAACCAACCTCAACTAACGGGTTAGATGGAATGTAACAAGCACAGGAAGCAAGTCCAACTCAGATTGGAACTCTTTATTTGCAATAAGGTGTTAGCTCCTCTGGCAAGGACGATGCACAAGGATATTTAAAGATAATAACAGCAGTAATGAGTCCATCCACGCTCAAGCGATGTCGATTTTGTAAAGTCTGCAGAATCATAAGTTCTTCAATAAGGAATGTGAACCTATCAGGGAAAATTCTGAGGGTTAGCAGCTCATATTGGAAGACACCTCCGAAACATTGGCGTTAGTCTATGTTGATGGAGCGTTCTCGGAGTACGCTGCGAAGGTGTTATAAGAGATCATTCAAGGTCATTTATTTCAGGCTTTCTCTGTGGTGATGTTAGAAAAGAAAGTTTGGAGGTTGAGTTGTGGGCTATTATTTAGCTTAAAAGAGGTGTGGGATGCAAGATTTAGGAGAATTGTTGTTGGAAGTGATGCTCGAGGTTATTAACCTGATTCAGAATAATAATAATTATCTCCATATTTATAGAGGTTTAATTTGATCGAGCAAATATAAAGCATGCTGAGTCAAGAATAGGAAACCATTATTTGCCACATTAATAGAATAAGAAATGTTGTCACTGCCCACCTCGCCAAGTAGGCATTTATCAGCTAGCTTGGATTTCACAGACTTGCATCAATAACCAAAGAGGCGAATGTTTTATCAGTAGAAGATTGTAATGATTTGGCTCAGCATTAGGCAGGCTCCGTCTTTGTTGACCCATGCGACATGATAAGGACAAATTTTTAATTATTTCCTTTTCCTCTTTTTATTTGTCTCCGGACATTCTATGGATGTGTATCTTTATAAGAAATTATAACTTAATAAAATGTGACTCCTTGATATTGTACTCATTGTATATTTTTCTAGTGGGCTATAACGCATTATAATTGTTTAAATTTTTTTTCTTTAGCACATTTCTTAGATTGCATAAAATATGTTTACAATTGTTGATTAAAAACAATATAGTAGATCATTGTATAGGTGCTTGGGTCATAGAGGATCTTTTCTAGAATAATAAGAGCATATGCATTAAAACATTAAATTTAGATGCCTTAATATAATATAGGATGAAGTAATTAGGGGGAAAAAAGAAATGAAAGTAATTTTTGTGAAACTCAAAAAATAATAAATCTCATCCTTGCGCCTCTTCCTTTTTTAAATTCAAACAAAATATAATTTAAAAAGTCTTGATTATTCTTAAAAAATAAAAAAGATATTGATTAATAAATCATAATCTTCACAATGTGACAAATTAAAGTTTGAATTCCCATTGAAATAGGTGTTCATATTTAATGCCTACCTACATTTTAAATATAATTGCTTCTAATAGAAGAAAACCGACAAGCCTTAGAAAAAGACTTGTTTTTTTTTTTACAATTTTTTATTTTTGTGCATACTAAAAATTTAAACACCTATAGCATGTGAAAAAAAATTAAAATATAATTTAAAAATAAATTAATAGAAAATATGTTAATATGATATAAAAATATATAATATAAAAAGATACTATTGTTACTAGTCTTTTTCAAACAGGCTTTAATATTTTTAACAAAATGTATAAAAAAAGTATAACCAAAATATATTGTAACAAAAAAAGTTGAGAAAAGTAATTAAATAATTTTTTTAAACAACGGTGATGATGGCCCCATAACACTGTTCATTCCACCTTTAATCCATAAACTTGCTTTGCAACCAGGTTAGAAAAGAATTTTCTAAACTGATTGTGTCTGAAACTTTTTAAGCTACCCATATCTAATTCAGTTTAGGAAAGTTTTTTTAAAAAAGAAAAAAAAACTGGTTTGGCTTTTTTCCTGCTAGTGTAATCACACTTACTTAGGTATAGTGTTTTTAGAATGTACCGCGATCATGAATTACAAAATTTAAGGCTTGTTTGATTTTTTTTTTTTTTTAAACATTGATGTAGAGTAGTAGTTTTTCAGAACAAGTTTTGAAAATAAAGAAAATATATGCTTGGGTCATCATTTTGAAAAACATATTTAAATTGATGAAATAAAGGGTGAAACAATAATTTCTTTTATATTATTAACATAATTATCGTTAACAAAAATATGATATTTTCTATCTTTTATTCGGTTTTGTATAGCAAAAAGTAATACAACATTTAAATGATGTTATGATTTAGTTTTTAGTTTTCAAGAAAAACTTTTAACTTTTTTTATATTTTTTTAGAATTGACAAATAGAGTCATTGTTAATAAGAATCAGGTCACCCTTTTAGACTTTTTTTGAGGTTCAGGCTTAAAAAATAGAAGATTTTAGTATAAAAGAGCTTTTAGACTTTACCTTTATATAAGCCCTGCAAAAACAAACTCATGCTAGCCATTCTAACTTTTTTTGTAATTTTGTTTATATAATTTACTTCATGTTTTGCATTAATATATGAGAATCACATAATTTATTAAATATTTATTCTAAGTGACAAAGATGAAATTGGTGAGGTTGTTGAAATAGTGCCACCACCTCCAAATTCCTTTGAAGGGTCTAAATTTTTATTTTTAAATGAAAATTGATGATAATAAGGACTAAAGAATACTTACTTTTTTTCATCAATAAAAGAATATTTACAATTTGGATGATAGACTTGTCTAATGTATATACAAGGGCATGTATTATTTCAATTATATTTTGAAGTTTATTATTGTCTTTTAAATACTTAATTAATTAAGATACTTTATAATGTTTATAATTATTAGTATAATTAGAAATTTTGATTTAAAAAATAAAGACCAATTTGGAGAAAAATACTAATTTTAGAATAAGAATATCTATAGGCTTGAGCTTTGAAGGCTGGACAAACTCAGTCGGGAGGGAGTAGTGTATGTTTTAGTGCATTTTTTTTTTTAACTTTCACTGAGCTCAAGGTTTATGCAAAGAATTATGTAACTCAAGTGGAGGGAGGGACCTTGTGTCTTCATTTTAGCCAATTTTTGGTAAGTTTTATCATAAAGGTATTTGTTTTTTAAGTATGCTCAAGCTCTCTGTGATTGTTTTTTTTTTTATATTGAAATCTGAGATAGCTTAGGAAATTAACAAAACTAAACAAAAATGATAAATACCAAATGTGATATTGGATGTGTCTGTGTGTGTCTATAATATAATAGAACAAGACAACAAAAAGGAAATGACGGAGGAATGAATTCTATGTGTGTTCTGTTATCTCCTTTTTTGAAAAATTTGTATAAACATTATAAAAAAATTATATAATACTTTTATTCTATGCAAGGATCATGCAAGTGGAGGATGAATCAAAAGCCAAAATAGAGAGGGAATTTGAAAGTTTAGATGAGGCATAGAAGTTTTGGAGAGAATATGGTAAAAAAGAAATAGATTTTGATTTAGAAAGGGTACTTCTACAGAGATTAGAAAAGATACATTCATTATTATATATAGATACTTATGTTTTAAGGAAGGTGTTTAGAGAAAAAAATGAAAAATAGAATATATTCTTTCATACAAAGGCCAGGAACAGGACCAAGTGTAAAGCAATAATGGTAATATCTCTTATAGGGCAAAAGTTCAAAATTATTGTGTTTGATAAAGAACATAATCACCCTCTTCATATAGAAGCATCTTGCAGAAGAATCTGGGCGTGAGCCTATAGTTGCTTTTATCAATAGCTTAGGCGTATGAGATTAATCTTGCAGAAGAATCTAGGCTTGAGCTTACGGTTGCTTTTAACTTAATAAGTATATTTTCCAGTGGTCAAGAAAATCTTAGGTGTATGATGAAAGATGTGAATAATTACTTAGAGCCTAAAAAAAAGTAATGTATGAAGTTTGGAGAGGTAGGATGTCTACTTCAATATTTTCAAAAACAAATTGCAGAAAATCTTGCATTCTACCACAAATATCAATTATACTCAAAACAACACATCACTAATGTGTTTTAGGCCGATGCTCGTATGCTAATAGATTATGCACCTTTTTGGTGAGGTTGTATCATTAGATACAACATATAGTACTAATTGGAATCATTGACCCCTTGCACTCTTTTATGGGTTCAATCATTACAAAAGTGTGGTCATTATTGGAGCAACACTATTGTATGATGAGACTATCGAGTCTTTTAAGTGGTTGCTAGAAATATTTTTAGATGCTCATATACAAAAGAAGCCTCAAACTATATTTATAGACCAAAATCATGCTATGGCAAGAGCATTGTGTGAAGTTTTTCCTAATATAAAACATTGTTTATGTTGTTGGCAGTTATTGAAAAATGGTGTTAAACACCTTGAAAACTTGATGAAAGAAAGGTCATGATTTTTAACTAATTTCAAAAAATGCATGTTTGATTATGTTGATGTAGATAAGTTTGAAGAAGAATGGAGTCAATTATTTTCTTCTTATAATATCTAGGAAAATAGGTAGTTGAACCCTATTTATGATCCAATAAGTGGGATCGGCTATATGAATTGTACGATGTCATTATACTTTATCATAATATTATCATAAAAATATCTATTGTCCATATCCATATAAGATTCAACAAATTTTTATGTTGGCTGTTGAACTCTACTTATGATATTAAGGAGAAATGGGCTTCGTACTATGTGAAGGATGCTTGCACACTAGGTATAAGAAGCACAAAGGTTAGTGTAAGTGTGAATACTGATGTGAAAAGATGTATGAAACCAAAATTAAACATCAATCAATTCTTTAAAAGGTTTGACAAAGTTGTAGCAAAGAAGCAATATAAGGAAGTGGAACTTGAGTATGAATCTTGACGGAAGATTTATAGGATGGTCAATCAAAGTTCACCTATCTTCCACCAACTCTTGCAAGTGTATGCCCCATTATCTTTAACATGTTCCAAGAATAATGGTATCTCCAATTCTCTATGAAGTTATCTACTTGTGATAATAAAGATTCATTATTTATATATACTACCCATATGATTGATAAGGAAGGGGAATGGAGAGTTGAGTTCAAACCTAACACATATGAAATTTCTTGCACTTGTCAAAAATTTGAGACTACAAGGATATTATTTTGTCATGTGTTAAAAGTATATGAGTCAAAGGATGTAAGAGTTATGCCTGAATAATATATTCTATTCTAAACTTCTGGACCAAGGTAGCAAGGTCTTGTTTTGTCCATGATGTTAGAGAAAATGAGATTCAAGCATATTCTAGGCTTGACATCACACGTAGGTCAATGCTTATGATAAGAAGATTGGCATCAAAAGCAGCTATGACACTGTAGAGATTTACTCATGTGCATAGATGTATCATTGAGTTAGAAAAAGAGATTCTTGATGGTAATGAAAATAATACTTCTAAACCAATCATAAAGTCATAAATAAAAATATGCTAAAGGGGTTTAAAAAAAGAGATAACTGTTTCATACTTAGAGGTGCCAACACAACCTACACAAATATAAGATTCAACATTTTTATACACAATTCCTCTAGCATAACATATTTTTCCACCCTCTACATCACAAATCATTGTCATTTACAAGTTTGTTAATAGTACGAATTAATAAATTATTTACTATTAAGTGTTATATATCGTAAACATGTTTTAATGTCCCAACCACTAACATTTGCAAATGTAGGCATAAGGTAATGAAATTCCATTACTTGAGGCCATAGATCTCAAGACAAACTACTGACAAGGTAATGAACAGAAAAATATGTGTGCATAATGTGTATAAAAATAACATGTTATTCATTTCAAACATATCACATACAATTTGCTTTTGATAAATAAAACTAGTATCTGTACATTTCAACCTCTTCACATTCTATACCTAATCTAATTAATGACATAATTTCTTCTTCATACAAGGTAGTAAAATATACATTAGACTCTTTTTGGCTTTCGGGGACAGCTCATTTTACACTTCACTAGTTTACAATTCAACATTATTACATGAATAAGAGAATATTTAAAGCCAATGAGAAGGTTAATCCAGGAAGAAGTGTATCAACTTTATTCCATGGAGGAATATAATGTCAACCCTCCATGCCCTTGAAATGCAAAGATCTGGGGAGTTTCACTATACCCTATACTAGAGGAAATTTAGAATTTTCTAATGCTTTGATTGACCTTAGTGTAACGATAAATGTTATGCCTAAATCGTTATTTTCTTCTTTGCAAGGTTGTGAGATGAAGCTAGCTGGGATTATTGTGCAATTAGTAGATAAGAGACTTGCATATCCTAATGGTATGCTTGAAGACATTCTAGTCAAGGTACTTGTGATTAGGAAAATTCCTTCTACTACATTGAGGTCATCTTCAATGGAGATATTGTCATGCAACCTTCAACTAGATAAAGGGAAGGTGTTGATGGCTTCTTTTGTAAAAGTTTTGACTCTTACTAATGAGAGTTTACTCAATTTTTTTGGTTGTTTTATATATAAAGAGGGCATGGCTCATCATTTTCTATATATTTTGGATCCTTTGTCGATTGATCCAAAGCCACTGTCTAAAGGAGCTTTTGATGAGCTTGGAAAGAAGAATATTTTGAACAAGCATATATTCTCCAATAGATATGAGAATTTTAACTTTAAGAGCTTACAGAGATTTAAATTATCTGGTTATCTCTTCTCCTTTTACTTTTACCTTGCATTTTATATTTTATTATTGGATTGACTAGATTATTCTAAATTGAGTTGCATTGAAGACAATGCAAGATTTAAGTGTGGGGGAAGGGGCTTGTCTTTATTTTGAAAAGTTTTTTAAAAAAATTTAGGTGTTTTCTTGCATTTTTTTTAAAATACTTTTAGTGTTTTTTTTAGTGTAAAGTTGAGTTTTAAGGTAATTTTAGTTTGGATATGTCATGCCTCGAAAATAAAGAGTGACCAGCATAGGGTGTGAACCACATCACACATTCCTGTAAGCCTCAAAATGAATATTTATTCCATTTAAAAAAATTAGATTATATTGAAATTTTAACACTTTTGATACTAATTTTCATAGCAAAGCTTCAACATTTTTATAAAAATTTTGGCAAAACCTTTCTTATAATTAAGTTCTCCTGAAATTCCTACAATACAAAAATTTTCACAAAATATCGTATTAATTAAGAATTTAGCTCCTTCTAGCTAGCAAACAGCATATATATCAAAATAAAACTCTAAATATAGCCTATGTGGAGCAACTAATCATACTTCTAAATTGAAATACATGAGTCATAAATATTTACATCAAAGGGAACAATATTACACAAAATTTCCACCTAGCATAGCTGTATGCCCTTCTGAGGTCAGCAATAGGATCAACATCAACTAATGAATCTGTGACCAAAATAAATTTTTAGTGAATAGCATCTCCAAAATAGAATTTAAAAAATTAAAATAATAAACACAAATAATCATGTAAAATAATTGAAGAGATGATAATTCAATTTAATAACTTCATAAATCTATAAATCATAATCATAACCATAAAATGAGAGTAAATTGGAATCACTTTATTCTATCATGCTTAAAGAAAACAAATTCCTCATACATAAATCAAAAAGTACACTTATTAATTGAAACTATTAGAATTTTGAATGAGCAAGTTTATCAAAATTTAAAATTTTGAGTATTTAACAAAACAAGTAACAAATGTGGACACACAATCCACGAGGGTAAATAACCAAACATCTCTTATGCCACGAAAATGAATGTGGACACACAGTCTATGAGGATAAGTAACCAAATGTAGCTTGAGCTATGAAACAAACATGGACATACAGTTTATGAGGGTAATGCTAACCAAATGCAACTCGAAGTCATGGAAAACAAACACAGATATAAGACCCACAAATAACAAACGTGAGGATAAAGCCCATGAGACAAACTAGCTAATTATAAACCATAGCACTACGGGCTAACGAAACTACTGTTAGCAGTAACATTTTGTTTAAAGTCCTCTTAAAAATCATACTTCAAACATTCGAGAAAAATAATCATTTCTAAAATGAACTTTTCATTCTCAATACCAAACTCGCATGAATTGTTTCAAATATCAAAACTTGCCAAAATAATACTTCATAGCTAATGTACAAGCTTACATTAGTTGAGAAACTAAGAAATTCCAAAGTTCAATAAACAAAGATATCTTCATCAATCTTGCAAGTACATTTCTTAAAAAAAAATACATGCACATATCATAATTTGATTATTCTTCATCATTATTCCATAATTTCTAGAACTAAAATAATTTAATTAACAAAGTACTCAATATTTATCATGGTTGAAAAATGATTTATATAACAATGTAATATTTTCAATAACATGGTACTTTTATTGATAAAATAATGGAGGTTCTATTCACTTACTCCTCGGAGTTCCAAATTTCTAAAGATATTCTTTCTTTAATTCTTATCAGGGCCCTATTCTTCTATACACCCTATAAGGATATAAATAAATATAATTTTAATAAATTTTTAAATTATTATACAATCTCCACCAATCACCATCATTTAAAATTCCAAAACCAAAATTCAAACTTTAGAGTTGGTCCAAGTATTATCATTCATACTAGTCTCCTCCAATTTGTTTTAACCATACCAATCTATTTTCTTGAGACATAATTTTTTCTTAAGCTTTGCACCAAATACCTTAGGTGCATTATTTCTACCCATTCAATTTAAAACATCCAACAATTTTACCAATAACCTTACAATTCCCAAGAATTTAAATGGTTACATACAAATTCATAATTAAATTCTTTTGCAATTTACAAGTTAATTCATAGATCCATAATTTCCATATTAGCATACTTCTCACAATGACTAATTAAATTTCAAAAATGTAAAATCAAGCAAAACTCTCCTACTAGGCATTTTATCAAACACTATATGGGTATAAATTATCAAGCTAATATTAACATTTTCCTCCTAAATTTTGGCTTCTTTAAAACGTTACAATATCACAACTTCAATCATTTTCAATTAAAAACTCAAATCCATACCATCATCTCCTTCCTTATATAATCATAAATTTCAATTTAAAAATCAAGCTTCCTCTTCCTATACATCCATATATGGTTACGCATAGCAATAGGGCTCAAGAAGAAAGTAAATTGCAACATCAACTCCATCCCTTCACCTACTCACACGCACATAAATTTTTTAAGGAAAGGAGAGCAGAGATCAAAGCTTCTCACCTTGGATAAACTAGCAACATGCAAATAAGGAGGAGGTAGAGAATGTTGCATCTACACAGTGAAGGAAAGGAAAACTACTGTCGAGCATGGAGAAGAGATGAGCAAGCTGGTGATTAATAAAGCAAGTAAAAAGGAAGCAAGCTCTCCTACTCACCTACACAGCCATGCTAATTATGAAGGAGAAAGAGGCTGATTTGAAATAGAGGAAGAGGAAGAGGTTATGTTTTGGTTGATCAGGGGCGGATAAGCTATAACATTTCAAATTTTTAATCCTACATTAATTACTGATTAGGGATTCAATTAGTGATTTGATGTGGGATTAGTATTTTGAATAATGGAATGTTGTATTGACTTATTGGGATATTGTATGAATAGATCTGAGTGGAAGAATGAAGTCTCAAAGCAGAGTGTGTGACTATAGTGAGGACCTCACTATGCCACGTGCCAAGGTAAAGAATAGATGCATCGTGGCACATGATGTCGAACTCTGATAAGTGAGAACGTGTGCCAGCTCATGAAACAGAAGGGAAAAGAGGAAAAGAGGGATCAGGCACAGAGAAAAGAAGGAGGTCTACTAGGGCATTGAGTTTCGGGAGCAAGAGCAACGTTTCTGACCTATTACTTATCGAGTAAGTCTCGTACTGTCTTAACCTCCGATTCTACCCTGTTTTTTCTTAGTTTTAACTAGTGAGAAATTGAATTTGAAAGTTTTAAAGAGATGATTTCTTACCCTATAGTAATAAAAAGGTTCTTCAAAACTAAACTAATACTTTGTGACTAGTTTGAATCAGAACAATAAAGCTTTGAAGCTATAGGCACAATTTGACCTAGTCTAGAGAGATTAGTAAGAGAAAATGTGTTTATGAGGAAGTTAATGTAGGATGTGAGTGGTAATTGGTCATAATGCGCATGAACAAATGTGAATAGAGGAAATGATAGTGATTAGATGTTTAGTTGTAATAATTGGCACTTTTTATCAATAGAATTATTGACTCTGGGTGCTCAAATTGTGTAGATTATCGTGTGTGACGTGTTGAAATTGCAAAAAGGAGTAAAGTAAGGTTTTAAGTACACATGTAACCCTTTCTTGCGAACAGAAAGGTTAAGATAACCATATAGTTTATTATGTTTATTAATTATTATAACTGTGCAAAAGTAATTGTATAACTATAGTTTTATTGGTTTCTATGCATGATTTAGTATTGAAAACAAGTTTAGTATGAAATTGATTGATGAAAAAAAGTTTGAGAATTTCTAGCTTTGAATGAATAATTATATATATATGTATGTATGTATGTATGTATGTATGTATGTTATGATTAAAAGTGTATGGTGTGCAAATATGAAATAGCAATGAATTATGTAAAAGGACATGATCATAGGGGGTGGGAGTTTACCCAGAAAGTATAGGGATATGTGTGTGTGGAGATATCAGTGAAAAATTCATATGGTCGGGCTAGCACTATGGGACATCTGGTGTAACATTATACGGGCTGTTACCATGGGTAATCCGGTAGAGCATATTATAGGAATGTTACCATGGAACATTCGGGCAGTCTGGCAACTCCTTAGTGCTCGTTAGGGTGCAGTTAGAAGTAAACGACGCCTCTATCACAAGTGTGTGAAATGAGGGAAACCATAGTCTATAGATGGGTTAAACTACCTTTGGCCAAGTATTTCTACCACCAAAAGTGTGCTTGAGTCAATAAGTGATTGATCTAATAGAGCTTATGGTTTCATGTTAGGAAGCTTTAGAGGATCGGTAGATAGATAATCATTCTAAAGTACAAAAGTGTGTGAAAATGATTTATATGAGAAAGAGATTATTTAAGCTATGTTATGATACATATATATGCTATACTTTGATTTTTATTAATTTGACATGGTTGTCTGTGTTAATATACATGAATGAACTATATTGGTTACTGAAATTTTTTCTCACCCATGATTGTTTATATTTTTCAGGTTCTAATAGTGGTGGTGTAAAGGAGAAAGACATAGGCTGAGTTGACACCTCTCATTAAAGCCTTTTGTAGGAATTGGTGTAATGAGTTTGTAAATTATTAGTTATGAACTTGTGTATAAGTTGCCATAGGAATTAAGTGCATATGCATAAGGTGTGAACATTGTGTTTTGGTGGTTTTAGTTCCCTAGTCCTTTATATATGTATGAATGATGAAATGATAGAGTAGCCTAGTGGATGAATGTGAATATGTGTGGATACGAGGTATACTCAATGTGTACGTGGAAATTTGGCCTTGGTTATGAGTTAAATGAAAATGTGAATGTTTGCCCAAGTTATGCGTAATGGGCAATTAACAAGCCAATTGTGTGTATACATGTTATATTGTCTATATGATTAGTCAATCAAGTGTGTATTTTCCATTTGGATGTGGTCAAGGCTCTAGAAATGGTCAATGACTTTTGGTTTCGATCAGAGATACTCAAGTGGTAAATTTTAACTTAAAATGATCAAAATGTACTTGGGCTTCTAATTTTTAAACAAAATATCAAATTTAAAAAAACCAGTGTCATTGGTTAGATTTTGAAACAAGCTTCATGTAGGTACTTGAACCACCCCAATTAGACATCGGATGCGAAAACGGCACACATCCAAAGTTCGTACCAAAAACTACTGTGTGACAATATAATTAGGTGTGTGCGCTGTGGAACATGTATCCACATGCCGCAGCATATGGCATAGAGCAGGTAGCTGTGGTCTCTGTGCCATATGCCATGGCACTTGTGGCACAAGCCGTGGTGCATTGTCCCAGTTTTGACTTGATTTGGTTAAATTATACATGTTTTCTTGTGAATTTACTAGAATTGCTTCCCTTATGTAATATTTTATTATTCGGATATATTATTATATGATTTTGGAAATATTTTATTTTGGGATCCCAAAGTTTTCAGAACAAATGATTTGAAGTTGATTAGTAGATTGAGTGGAGGTTCATATGGTAATGTCAGTGAGGGCATTACATGAGCCAACAATAATGGCAAGCATACCGATGATGCTGAGATTGGAGAGAAGAAAGACGAAAGTGCAAAGGAAGGAAGGAAGAATGACTGAAACTGAAATCTCTACTCTTGACAGCTCTAGAAAGATCAAAGAAGAGGGTGGAAAATTTTGTTTTTTATCATATGTGAAAAAGGGTAGTTTGGTAATTTCATAAACAAAAAAGCAAGAAAATGAAATTCCCTTGACTCTATCAGAATTGAACGTGAGACATGATGCTTATTATTTGCACCTTCTTCCACTACACTAACATCCCTTCTTGTCAGAATACTTCCAAAGACTAATATAATTACTATTAAAACACAAACTTATATATTTAATTAAATTCTTGGGTTGTTACAGGATACATTCAAGTATGATAAGTAATTGATCTTGTGTTTGGAATTTAAGTTAAGTGGCAATGAATTTAGTTTTAATGGATTAATGTGATAGTCTGTAGCTTGTGAGGATTTGGGCATAATATTATTCTCTTCTTATATGTTTTCTCCTATCACTATTCTCACTTTAAAACTTATTTTGATTCTTAGTTGAGACTATATGTAACACTTGCCCCGAGTGTTATCCAAAAATCACATAATTCAAATAAACTAAGTGTGGCTAAGGAGTTGATCCTCTAACCAACTTAAGAAATAAATCATTTAAATAACTAAACAAATACACCATCACAACATAAATATTTAAAACCTTTTAAAAAAATTTTATAGGTTTTACCTATAGCGCATGGAAGCAAGCTAGATGAAAGTGGGATAAAAAGATGCTGTTATGACAACATTAAATTGCTGTCATGATAGCCCTCCCAGGCCAACTTCCGAGAGGCGCCGTTCTGCCATTCGACCTCCGATCGAAGTGATTTTAAAATTCACACATCATTTTTAATGATTACTAGTAGTATACAAAATCTCAAAAAGATCTAACGATCAGATTAAAAATTTGACATGTTACAAGTTTAGTCATTTTTGCTGTCATGACAGCTAAAAAGCTGTCATGACAGCACATTTGGACTGACTTTTGGAGTGCATCATTTCATTATCTGACCTCTGATCAGAGTGATTCTAGAGCTCACACATCACATTCAAAGGGTACTATAATTTACCAAATTTCAAAAAGATCCAACGGTTGGATCAAAATTCGTGCATGTCCCAACATCAATCCTGTTACTGTCATGACAGCAACATGACAGCACCTCCAGACCAAATTTCAGAGCGTTTCGTTTCTCCGTCTAGTGTCCGATTGATGTGATTCTAAAGCCCACATGAAGCTTATAAAAGGTTATGCTTGTGACCAAAATTTTAGAGAAATCCAACGGTCGGATTAAGATTTAGACACCCAGATGCAAAAGTACAGTTTTTTGGTAAAAACCATTTTCGAAATTGTCCAAATCTCATCATAATGGTTACAAACCTGTGAAAATATTTTGGACACGTCAAATAGGACTAAAAATACCTGATAGAACATTTAAATGATAGAAAAACTTTTTATGCCAAAATTTGACCACCTGGGTGCCATTTCCCAAAATGGACCCTAAACCTTCAAAATGCACAAATTACACAAGAGTGGCTAAAAACTATTCCAAATATCATATACACATATGAATACACACGCTAAACATTTTTACTTGGCTCAGAGATTTCTATGGGGCTCACGCACCCACTCTCTCTATCCAAGGTGTATATTTGTCCATAGCACACCACTTGCAATACAACCACTTTGCATTTGCTTGTGGAATCACATATATACCAAAATAAATATTTGCTTATAATAAAAATTTGGTCTACTAAATAAATCCATCAAAACCACACACCATAGCCAAGTTTCCTAGCCACAAGTCTACAAGCAAACAAAAATTCATACATAAGCCATACAATCCACACATACTCACACACATATATACATAATCACATCCTACTGGCACTCTAATCCTAAATGCATTACAATAAATTTGCTCAAAAGAAAGGGATTGCAGTTCTTTACAATTCACGAATAACCCCTAGCTCTGCTCTTTTCCCCGTCCTCCACTGGTTCCTTCGCCTAGACCTGAAAATATTAAAAAGAAAGGGATGAGACAACCACAATCTCAGTAACAGAGAAATCTACATTGATTATTACAAAGTAATCCATAATCAAATAAACGAATAATAAATTCAATATAGTATATAATTTAGCCATTTAAAATGCATAAATGCATGACATAAGCCGGTATGGCCTTTTATGACCAATAGAATGCCCCCTGGCACTCTTTAACTCGTAGGTAAATCTTATACCTACTTGTACCTCTACAGGCACAAAACATAATCTAAGGCATGATCTGATCCACCGAACTGCCTATGCCCCTTCGACATGAATCCTAAGCAATCAAAGCTTACTCTCTCCCAAAGCCAGCCTGACTTACTCTCCATGTGAGGGCTACCTTGGTCTAGGAACTCAACCTCACACTTCATATGTCGGATTCCCTCCCCCACTGAGAAGTGTCGAAAACACTCAATACACTAACCACTTTAGTACACTGAGTCCACAATACGTAAGGCAACACTGAGTACTGGCAGTGTGCCATAGAATATTAAAAGTCCACACCTTCTCATTGGTGAACTCCTACCGAGATTATGCCTTTTACTCTTGTCTAGCTTTCCCGCGTATTGACCACTTCAACACTCTAAGGTAGTATAACATTTATAAATCTCCCTTAAACAGTTCTTTAGCCTATCTAAGGTACCTTACTTAGTTACACTTCCTTAAGTGCAACTTCTATTCTTTATTATTACAATACATGCAAATCAATCTCGTTTCCATAAAAACATTGTTGTTAAACAATTAGAAATATATTTGCACTATAATAAAAGTAATACCCCATGACCCCTTATAAAGCACATTTAATCTTTTAAAATATGTAATGCATGATAGCTAGTAATATTTATTCAAAAATAGCTAAAACAAATTAATAAGAAATATAAATTCCCCTGTTACCTCAACCCTTTGGTACCAAAAGGGTTCCTCTTGTACAAAATAGGACTTGGCTTATTCCTTAACTTCTCAATAAGTTCCACCAACAATTTCCTACAACATATAAGTGATCCACATCACTTATCATGACAAATAGCATTAATAAGGACTATAACTTATACCACACAACTTGGGTCAATGAATCATAATCCATCCTAATGGTCTATGTATTAAACCAACCATTCACATAGTATCACTTAACCACTAAAACCATTTATTAGCCATCACTAGGTTAATTTCCAATTCATATAATTTTTAATGAATTAAAAACCTTCACTTAGTGTCACCAACTTTTACCATTAGCCCTTATAATGAAAATCAAACCTTAATTTAAATCTTATTGGCCTCAAATAGCAAAATTATAACTAAATCAATAGATTTAAACCATTGAGGAGAAAAACCCAACCTCTTAGGGTTTGACTTTTGCCCTAAAACTCTATTTTTCATCCAATTACCCGCTCAAAACATTAAAGCATTATGTAGAAACTCAAAACAATCTCCCAAAGACCCAAGGAAACTAAAACTTTTAAGAATAAAGCCTTTTGGATCAAACTTCAGAAATTTCCTCTTCCAAAATTGAAGAAAACAAAGAGAGAGGGAAGAGGATTGAAGTAGGGAGTTTACCTATCGTGTAGTCGAGCTCGCAATGGTCGTAAAGCTTCCTAGATTCAAGCCTAACTCCCTCTCTTTCTCCTCTCCTCTTCCTCTCTCTCTCTTGTGCGTTTGTTTTTTTCCTTTTCATTTCTATTTCTGCGTTCATTTTGCTCTTAAAACTACTGATCTAACACTTTGGGAAAAATTATAAGAAATGGTCCAACATTTTTTATTATAGCACAAAAGCTCGGGTCAACTTTGGTAATTTTTTCATAGTTAAAAATAAAATAAAACTGAATTTTTGCTAAGTAAAACTCAAATTCTAAACTTCTATTAAATTATTCTTAATTTTAATTTAATTATAAATATTTTATTTTATTTTTAAAATAAATCAGAGTTTTAAAATTTTGGAATGTTACACTATAATTGCATATGCTTTTCATGAAAATGATTTATGCATTCTTTTCTTTGAACCTACTTAGTCAAATAGCTGTCTTATGCATTTATCTCTTATTAGCCACTTTGAGCTTGGACATTTTCTTTAAAATTTTAGCCAATTGAAAATATAACCAATAGAATACTTTTTTTCTTCATTTTTCTCACCCCACTTTAGGTAATGAAAAGAATATTATAATATTTGTTTAAATGAAATAATATATTTGAAGAGAGATTTGTGTTATTTTGGAAAAAATTAAGGGCCAACAAAGAGAGGCCAGAAAGCAAAACAAAAAAAAACAAAAGAAAGAGAGAAAGAAAGGAAAAAGAAAATAAAATAAAATAAAAAGGTGTAGAGAGCAAGAGAAAAGAAAAGAAAAGAAAAATAGCAAAGAGAGAGAGAGAGAGAGAGAGAAAATAAAATAGAAAATTAGCACAATAGTCTCAAAAAATACAACTCCATAAATTATGGATGAGGTTTTTACATATTTTGAAATATGGCCTATTCATAAAATCAATTAGATGTGTTTTTTTTATTCTCAAAATAAATTTATTATTAAAACAGAATATATCAAATTTAACTAATCTTTAACTGATTGGATCTTTCATTTTTATCATCAAAAATCATATTTTGCGTGTTTCCTCTCTAATTTATTATCTCTGAATATTTTTTTCATCATATTTTTTAATATAATTTTCTTGGATCATCATATTCATCTCTCGTATAGTGCTCTTTATCTAAATTTTTGATCTGATTTGCCTGAATCACCATTTTTATCGTAGAGCTTTTCCTCTCTCTCCCTCTTTGTTTTTCCCAAATATTACAAAGAGGACATTAGACATTGAAGAGGAAACTCCATTACTGATCTGCAATATTATGTCCTTGATATAATAAACAAATTAGTAAGTTTTCTTTAATGTGGCTAATATATTAGTGATATATAATAGTATATCACTGATATGTTATTGTAGATTAACATAACTAGACAATTAGATATAAACTTATTTATAATTGATATACAACCATATATCAATGATGTAATATCGTAGATCAATAACACAAAAATGCATAATCATTTATCCAAAACAGATCAAACATAGTCTACAAAAAATTTTGGACTCTTAGCTTATCACAGAGAATCAAATACCTAAACTAATAAAATAAAAAATCATGAATCTGTAGCTCCGTTTCCCTGCTGACGTGCTCCATTCTATCAAGTACTGTCGATATATCTCACTTCACATTTGTCTCTTGCCATCATGACTGTGGCTCACTCACACTGCTTTACTATCTCAACTTCGTCTCTCTCGCATCGTGTTTCATCTTCGCTCTCGCATTTGTCTCTTTTGTTCCAAAGATTTCTTGCATTTTGAATCTCTTGATATTTGAAAAAAGTAGATATTAAAAAGGACAGTTTTGTAAATTAATTATAATCTAAATATTAAAAAGGCCATTTTTAAAGTTTAAGAAAGGATAGGCTATTTCTTTTACTTAGTTTTATAATATGGGCTATTTGTGCAAAAGCTCCAAAATAAACACACAAATTGATTTATTTTGTTTCTTTCATTCTATATATTTTGTTTAAAAGATGCTTTTCATTCTCCTAAAGTTTATTAGTCTCTGTTTTTCCTATTTTCATAATATACCTTTACCTAAGCCCCATTACAACATAAAATAAAGTCCTTTTAATTCTTGCATTGCATATGACATAGATAGTGGAGGCTTAGATAATAAACAAGCCTATGGTAGTGAAGTTTTGATCGAGAAACTTGAATGAAACACTTGCCTATAAAATGTTTGAGAGTTAAGAGTTAAACACTTGACCTTTGTAAGCAGCTATTGTTTGATTCATTTTTGCCAAATGAAATTACCATGATACTTGTTAGATTAAATATAAGAGAGATTGATTAAAGTGTAAAAGTGTTGAAGAGCCATGATTGTTCTTATTCTTTGTTGTTTCTACTTTTTTTTTCTTGAATTTTGAAATTTAAGTTTTGCCCATGAGTGTAAAAGTCTAAATATGGGAGAATTGATAAATATCAATTTTATATATTTTTATCCTTTTAATTTAGACTTTAAAATATTTATTTAAGGCTAATTGAGTTTAATTGGATATTATTTGAATTTATTAGCCAATCTTCAATTTTTAGATTTTAACTATATAAATCATTGATTTTAAAATATAAATAATATCTTTTATATTTTTGTACAGTTACTATTTAATTTTATTTTATTTACACAAATTTTTTGAATTTAATTTGAAAAATAATGATGAAGATTGTTTTGGATAAAAAAATATGGGCATACTTGAAGATTAAATTAAGAATCAATTTTTAGAAATTTTAGTTATATTTATTTTGAGTTTTTAAGTGTAGTTTTCAATTAGGGTTATTTAGGATAGTTTTATCATTTTATTAAATTATTAGTTTTCCTTTAGCCATACGCACAGGAACGCTGAACATATCATTTTTTTATAAACTAGTAAGGTACCCATGCGATGCACGGGCTATATACAATAATTTTTTTAATAAGTGACATATCTATCATTTACGATGAACTAAAGTTTTTATAAATAACTGTCAATTTTGTAGGAAGATTTTTCTTGAAAGAATAACTTGTAGCATATCATCTCTAATACTCCATATCATCATAAATGTAGTGGGGCTATATAATTATTATTTTTAATGTTAAATATGCATATTAGTATTAAGTCAATGTAAAAACTAAATGAATACAATGTGAATGAATACAATAAGCATATTAATAAAAATTTATAATTAATTAGACCAAATTATTGAAAACTTTCCTATAAACAATATTAGAAGTTTTGTCTGTGGATTGACCATCCTCATCAAGAGCTAAAATTTTTAAACCTTCCCTACTTCGAACACAAGAAACAGCAACATATAACTGGCCGTGCGTGAAAACAGGATGAGGAAAGTACACACAGGCTCTGGCCTTGGCTTTTATTAATGGTCATTGCAAAAGCCAGCATAATAGGAAACTACCTCCTTTTCATAGTAAATAGAAACCTAGAATCAGATGGACACATAGCAATACGAGGTATACATATTTTTATCCCTGTAGTTGACTCAGACATTTCTTAGGTTTTAATAACATGTTTTCCAGTTCTTGTAACTATGAGACGTGTACCATTACAGAACCCCATAGACTTATCAATGTTTCGCATCAAAATAATTAGGCCACCCACTTTCAATCTTATTTCATGATTTGAGAGTCCTGACATTGTAATTAAATTTAGAAAATATGTAGAGTGTAAGTCATTGAGTGAATTCATGTCCCCATTATCTTTTACAACACTATCAAAACTCAAGTATACAGCTTCCTCTCTAGGGATCATGGATAACATGTACTTATTTACTTCTTCAACCACAGCCAATGTAAGGGCTAAGATAGCCCTATCTCTAAAATATGAAGAATTATTGACATTGTTAAGGAAATTCTAGAAAGTTAAATCAATAATAGACTTTATTGGATTTTCTAAACCATCCAATAACTAATTAGCTGAGATCTTAATATCCACAGATCCTTCATTAACTCCAGCAGCAATCCTATCACCAATTGAGATAATTCAATTAGCAAAATCTTAAATATCACTATTAGATGGTATATTATTTGTTGCCATAAGTCTCATGTTTCATGTTAGTGTAAGAAGTTGACAATCATCCTATATGTATGAAGAGTTAATAGTAGCAAAAACAATCTCTTCTCTGAATCTACCTGGAATAATAGGAAGGATTTGCCTAAAGTCTCCGCCAAACACGACAACTTTTCCTCCAAATGGAAGATTGGCAGCCAATGGGTTACTAAACTTTAAAATATCTTTTAAGCATTTATCAAGAGCTTCAAAACAAAACTTGTGTGCCATGCTAAGTTACTTCCTTGTTTTATGCTACATATAGTGTCTTCTATCATAGAAAGTGGAATATAAAATTGTGAGTGAGCTGTTCGTCCTCTTGGAAGCAATAAAGAAGCTATCATGCTTGATACTACATTAAGAACAATTTTACCTCTAAATCTTAATGAAGCAGACAGTGTCTTCCAAACATACATTTTCCTAGTACCACCATATCCGTAAAGGTAAAACCCCTCCTTTGTTAGACACAATAGCACAATAATTTTATCATAAATTGTCTTTTGCTCAAGTGTTAGTGTTTGCAGCAACCTTGCCAATTCAGTAGACAACGTAACCCTATCATAATTTAGTTCATTTCTTATTAGCCTGTTCTCACTTACATCCAAGCTTGACATGTTAGGTAAAGGCATAGGCTCATAATCTATGAGACTTTTCCCATTAAATTGAAGTATTTTCTCAACCTCAATCAATGTAAAGTTGTGTAAATCAACATCATCTAATTGTAATCCTGTGAAAATCAATATTTCATGCATTTTATTTATATTTAGAAAACAAATTTAAAAAATACTTATAGTTGTGGTTTCAGTATGACTATCATTATGTGGACTATTTAGAAGGTCATCTATGCCTTCCTTATATGCTCTTAATACATTTGAATCTTCACAAAAACGGGTCACTATGTGGCCAGTCGAGAAGCCTTATTTGGCAGGGTCTCTAATGGAGACCTTGAACACAAACTCCTTCTCCATAAACTCATAAAACAATCTAGAAGCACAACCTCATCTTCAGATTCCTACAATAGTCAATAGCTCTATGTCTTCATCCAAGTGATTACTTGACGCCTCAAGACTAAAAATAAAATAAGATTATATTTGTATAACTTGCTTATCAAAACCATAATCATAACCCACTAGCAACAGTATAAACATGACATAAGATACCAAATCAAAATTTTATAGTATGACAGACTCACTTAGAAATAAAACTGGAGACCTCTGGAATTGAAGGATGTACAAAAAATCATGAGCAATACATTGTGCTAGTAAGCCTCCTTATTTCTATGTAGAAATCAAAACATTTAGAGAGAATGCATATATAATTGAATCAATATCGTTCAAACATTTATGTAAGGACATGTACTGTTGAACTCCTTAATCTTAAACCACTACAATATGATAATAACTGGGTTTTTTAGTGCCTCCTCTATCAAGTTTTAGTATATCATCTACAAAGGCCCCCCCACAAAGTAGAACTCACCTTGTTTTTCCTATAATGATAAGAATAGTATCAAATGAATTTTCATCACAAGCACTAAAAATTAAATAAGGTTTCAAGTATATCAATTGATGAAGTTTGTGTCATATTACTGTGCATCTTCTAGGCTTATTTCTATCCATTTTTGTTTTTTCCCATCCTTAATCGGCTCCTCCAACTCTCCAATTCCAGATAATCTTCCAATCACATCTGTCATGAAAAAAAAGTATACTATTTAATCACATGTCATTAAGAAAAATAGACCATTCAATATTAAGATAGATAAAAATAGATAATTTAAACTTGGTAATTGCCCTATTTTTATTTGATTGGCGAGTTTTTTTTTTTCAAAAAGCAATAAGATTTTTAATAGATAAAAAAGGATTAAAATAGGACATTAGCAAATAGAGTTTTTGAAGAACAAATTTAGAAAATTTAAATACATACCAATTAAGTAATTATCATTCGTTGCCTCCCTATCTACAATATCTGGAATATTAATAAAATTGAACCCGAAACGATGGATTGAACCTATCTCAGGACGCAACTTTATAGTAGTAGAAAATATGAAGCTAATCTTATAAGGATGATCCATTGTTCGATATGATCCGGAGCACTGAGAGACTCTAAATTTTGAAATTTCATATATTTTAGAGGGATGCAATCCATCTTCAAAATGTCTCACAAAAGGTTTTCAAATAATTGCAGAAATCTGATCACCCTATGATAGGTTGATTATTAGAGTAATACTTAATTATAAATCAATATGAAATATAAGAACAAATAATACTATTCACAAATATGACAGATGCAATCACATTGTTTGAATTTCACAAATATTTTTTATGCTTGTTAATTTAATAATACTAAATGATACCATTAAAGTTCTCTAACAAATAATGATTTCACGAATTGCGCATGCTGTTGGAAACTTTACTAAATGAAAGGTAATTAATGGAAACTTTAAAATGTTGATGTTCTATAGTTCACGAATTGTGCATGCTGTTGACAATTAAACTTTACTAAATGAAAACTTCACTTATATTTTTAATAAACGCATACTATTTTATTTTGTATTATATGGATAAAAGGTAATTAATGGTGAATTATTGGCAAGAAATATTTTTATGAACTATGAGGTTGGATATAAATATATACACGAAACTCTGAGCATTGAGTTTAGCCATAATATTAGTGAACATGACATATGCGATCACACTGTTTGAATTTCACAAATATTTTTTATGCAAGGTTAATTTAATAATACCAAATGATATTATTAAAGTTGTCTAACAAATAGTGATTGCACGAATTGCACATGTTGTTGGAAACACCATAGCAATATAATTGCGGCAAAAAGCATAAATCATATTCAACACCTTTTTTATTAAAAAAAGCATGAATTATTGATAAATAATGTATTTTAAGGTGATGCAACCTACAACAACATTGTCCTATAGATAGGATAAGTATTATATATTAGACATAATTAACGGGATCCGAAAAAAATGTATAAACACTTACTCCAGCATCTTGAAAGACCAATTCAACACCATTAGATTTTTCGAATGTATTTTTACTTGGCAATCTCTAGATATGAATCACCTTAACCATAATGCGCCAATTTTTTTTTGCTGTGTTGATAGCACGAATAGCATGGATCTCAGAAGTAGAAGCCATGAGTAGTATGAATAATAGTGGAGAGGAGAATGAACTTAATATAATTAATTAGAGGAGTGACTCAGACTGAAATTGTAAAATGTGCTATTAGCCTAACCTAGTAATTTATAATTGAATAAGGATGATTTGGGAGGAAAAATTAAGAGGTGATTTAAAAAAAATCAAAATGATAGATATTAAAAATTATTTTATTCAGTGTAGATATTTAAGAAATTTAAATTTTACCAAACTTAATTTATGAAATTAATATATTTTGAATCCCAAAGTCCTTCACGGAAACCTGATCGTATATGTGTGTGTGTATATATATATATATTTGGATATATATTAAACGAAATATACATGTTTCAAAACTCTTTCATGACATATTATTTTTTAAATTTCAAATAGGTAAAAATCAAAATTTTTTGAGACTCATGGGATTATGAGTGTTGAGCCTAGCATTGATGATTGGGAATATATAATGTCAAATTTCAGATACTAATAAAAATCATATTTATAATTGTTGAGATTCATGAGGATAGATTTAAATAGTAAAACAAATTTTCATATGCATTAATTTAAATTTGAATCTTAATATATATATATCTGCATACAAATACCCTAAATATTATGAACCATTAATTTTGCAATATATTTAGGTGAGATAGAGTGTTTAAATAGGTAGATATTAATTTAAATACACATATAATCAAATTTAAATTTTAAATAGGTAACAATAAATTTTTAAACACATAATACTTTTTCTGAATATTTAAACAGATATTTGTTTGTTTGTGTGTGTGTGGGGGGGTATATATACATGGAATTATGGGTGTTGAAGTTAGATGTAATAACTGTAAATAAATTATGTAACAAAATATATTATGGGTGCTGAACAGATCGCTTTTATTATTATTATTATTATTATTATTATTATTTTACTTATTTATTTTTTTTTTTGCTGACAGACTCAGACGCAAGCGGTCACACGGATCCTAAATAGGAAATTCCCAATTGCCTAAACCTAAAGCTCTAATCTTGCTCGCGTTCGGGTAGAACCAGAACGGCAGAGCCCTGCGGCATGTCAGCATCTTCCTCTCCTCTGTTCGTCAATCTCGCACTCGATCTCTTCGGCCGTGATTGATGAAGCGGCAGAGTGAAGAAAACGGATCCTAAAGACCTCCGACTGCTCGTAAATCTCTTGGCCTCTTCATGCTCGACAGTCGACTGCTCGTGAATCTCTTCGGCCTCTTCGTGCGCGACAGCTCTTGACTTCGCGTTTGACTGCTGCTTAAGTTTCTTGGTCTCATCGTGCTCGACTGCTCGTGATTTCATCCACTCCTCTGTAAGTGACTACACTTCCAGCCTGTGCATCTAGTCTCAGTCTTCTGCCATCTTCAATCTTCATTAACAGGTCGGAGCTTGTACTAAATGCTGATTTTGATTCTTTATAGTTCATACATAATATCTATTATTTAATGGTTTTGTGAGTTTGGGTGCTGATTTTGATTAAGCTTAGTAGTTTTTATGGATATGGAACCTCCTGCTCTTGCTTTCGATCCCAATGTGCAAGCTAGTAATCCTGGTTTGTTTGATTTATAATTTATTCATTTATTATTTATATATCAATGTTAATTATATTTTCCCAAATATGTGTATAGGCGCTGATGTGAATGTTTTGCAATCTCCTATTTTAGATTTAAAGAGTTGAAGGAGATTTTTATCATCTTCAGCCTGATTTTAGAGAATTTAATTTAAAAGATCTGCATGTCAATTGAATGTTGAAGTATGGTGGGATTATTACTTTATTTGTAATAAGTTTTCTTTAATTTATCACTTTTCCTACGAATTTTAATATATAATATTTAAAATATATTAATTTTCTATCCCGATCCGACTCCAACTCCAGTCTAATTTTTAAATCAGTGCTCTGACTAGTAAGGGGTGATCACGAGATGGGACCGGGACACTCCCGTCCCGTGTCCCATTCCGAAAAAAAGATTGGGACTGAATTTTGATTTCGTGTCCCGTCACGTCCCGAAAGTTGTCCCGTCCCATTAAGAGTCGGGACGGGACCGGGACAAGATTGGGACGTCTCGCCATCCCGATAAATGAAATAATATCGGAAAAAGATCTGGATAATAACGTTTATTAAAATTTTAAATTATATAATTTATTAAGTTTAAAATCAAAAAAACATAAGTACATAAAGAGCAATAATTTAAAATCAATTATTGAATTATATTAATCACAACTACATATTATAATAAAAAATATAAGTGATATTTATGCTATAAGATTAGTAATAACAGGCAAGTCAAATACAACATCAAATAATTAATTTTCTACTTTAGTGAAGATGTATTAAACTAATTACTCTTCTAAAAATAAGCAAGAAATATGTTATAAATAAAAGTTATTAAATAGATAGATATAAGAATAAATTATATTAATATAATTAATATATTATAAAAAAGATATCGTCATGTTTACTCCATGTCATTAAAATTATCAATATAGAAACACTTTAGTTTTAAATAAGAATTATAAGTATTAAAATTATAATTGATATAATTAATATAAGTATAAATTATATTAATATAATTAATATATTTAAAATAAAAAATAATATATATAATATTCGGGACGGGATGGGATGTCTTGATGATAATCCCGTGTCCCGTCCCGTAAAGTCCCGCCCTGATTATTTTCGGGTCGGAACAAGACCCGTTCCGATATGATCGGGATAATATTGGGCCAATCGAAACGGGTCCAGATTGAATACCCCTATCTACTGACTAGTTCAATGTCTTGTCCGGTTTTAGAGTAAGAAAACATATTTTCAGACCTTTTTCTTTTATCAGGTAATGAAATTAATTTTCTTGCTATAAAATTTTGCCTCCCGGGACGGTGACCCGTCGAAGGGAAACCGAAGATTCGAGAGGACCCATATTTCCACTCCGTCGCGGCGGCTATTCTCAGATACTCCATCTGATTCTCTCACTCTATTTTCACCGCCACTAGGTACTGGGGACGGCATAACCGCCCACGAATCAGGTTAGCCTTTTCATCCTTTCTTTCCGCTTCCTCTCTTGCTGCCCTCAAAATGCATCGTTTTTTTTTTTTATTCCTAGTGAATTTTGGAGTTTTATTAAGATCAACTTTTCATTCTTTTGTGCTTGAGTGGCAATGCATCGTAAAAAGCTTAACTTTTGATCCACAGTTGCTGCCATTTGAAGGTTTGTTAGTCGCAGAATATATATATATATATATATATTCCCAAGAGTCTCATCGGTTAGCCTTCGCCTACTCTTACAATTGGAATTTGACATTTTTAGTTTAGAAAATAAATCAAAATGGGTAGTACGGCGGCGCAGATTCCCAGTAGCTTTGGCCATGAGCTGAGGGCATGTCTTCGTTGCCGCCTCGTCAAAACCTACGACCAGGTCACACTCAATTCATCCTCCTGTGTCACTGTTGATGTTGTTTGATTCGTTCTTTTCTTTTTTTTTTTCCTTGTTTATTTCATTTTTTTTTTCTCAGAATGTTTTAGGGTTTTTATGTTAATTTACCGCTGGACTCTTCTTTTTTCCCGCTTGAAACAACGTGCGGCTTAAGCTATACTTGGCTTTGCATCTGCTTCTTTGCTTAACAGTTCAGAGAGTCAGGGTGCGAGAATTGCCCATTCTTCAAGATGGAAGACGACCATGAGCGTGTTGTGGATTGTACAACTCCTAATTTCAATGGGTATGGATGTTAGGCTGGAACTTCTGTGGCATTGCATTTGTACATTAAGCCAAAGGCTCTTATCATTTGCAATTGTCCATATCCTTTTCATCTTCTTTCATACCTTTCACAGGATAATTTCAGTCATGGATCCATCTCGAAGCTGGGCTGCCCGTTGGTTGCGAATTGGTATGTTAATTTGTCTTTTTTTAGGCTCAGTAATATGTCCTATACAATTTTCTGCAAATAGAACAATATCTTTACTCACACATGAGGAGATAATCCTAGGATTTCAGGAGTAATGGCATTTTTCTTTGCTCCTAAGCATCGTCACTTTCATTGACAAGGCTTTGTAACTGCAGAATGAGCATTTTTGTGAATTCCTTCCAAAGCATAATCTATTATTTACATATAAGGAGGTTGGTTTTATTAATAGAATAAAAATCTGAAACTATTATTTACACATAAGAGGGTGGATATTATTAATAGATTTGTTTAACGTTGCTCACTCTTAGTATCAGAGAGGGGACAGTGGTTGTTTACTTGACGGCCCAAGAAGGGCATTTTTATTTTCTTTTGAGATGGAAGTAAAGTTAGAGGTGCTAAAAAGATTTGCTACGGCACTGTAATAAGGTGGCAGAAGGGTTGCTCACTTCTTGATGGTTTTCGGGCTTGCATTTGCTGCCTTTGCAAAATCCTTTTCTTTTTCTTTTTCTTTTTTTAAATTCTTCTTTCCATCAATTTTGGAATATCTGTGTTTCTCATCAGAATGAATGAAGTTCTTAACTCACTCTCAAAATTTGGCGATTTGGGCCTTGAGATAGAAAATCAACTTGTTTATTGAAATCAGTGTGGGTTGTTTCTGGCAAAGATGAAGGGAGGAATACTTGCTTAAGAAATTTGTCGAAGGTAATGACTATGATGGAAATGAGAGCCGAAAAAAAGGTCTAGGTATTCGGAATATACTGTTCAATATCTGGTCACTGTTGACACAAGGAAAATTGGTAAAGGAATTGGAGCCTGATGATGATAAAATATAAATAATTAAAGTTTTAAATTTTATTTCTTTCAGAGGAAATATGTTAATTTATCTCAGGTACCTCTATACAGGATTCTCCTTGTAGGCCTTCTCTTGAGGTCTTGTTTGGTGGTTGATTTTCCTGGCTAGTGTTGCTTGGCTTGGAAGTAAGGACAATTTTTGTTTGTGTGGATAAAGTCATCATGTCTTCATGGTTTTACTCTGGGCTTCTTTTATAATTTCTAGGACATTATTAATGAGGATTTGGTAAGAGTGTTTGATGAGTTCCATTATTATGATATAATTTATGTAGATATGAATTTTATTTTCATCACTACTGTTCTGATAGAACTGGTAGGCCAAGGGAAAATATGTAGGAAAATAGAGTAATGGGCCCAAGAGTGACCTATTAGGGGGTTTGTTCATTTTCATCGCTGCCTTTCTTGGATTGTGACTTGGTGGATATATGAGAGAACAATGGAGTTAAGGGAGGATGAGAATAGGAAGGTAGGCAGAATCTGAGTGCAAATTAGTGGGGAGAGATTTTTATCTCCTGAAATTCCATTTTTCCAGTTTCTCTATGTTAGGTGTGTGTTTGATTTTCTGTCATTAGAGTCTAGCTTGTTTCCATTTTGGGTCAACAATAGCCTCATTGAAATTATTTGGTATATTTACACTTTCAACATTCACAACAAATGTCTTCAAATGAGTAGAGAGCTTTTTGTATGGGACATACCTGCCGATAGTATGCTGGGTACTGCTTCTCTTTCCTTTTCTCAGGGCTATTGGCCAATGCTGATCTCCCAAGCTTGTCTCGGGTACAGAATCATGACTTTGCCTTGGCATGTAATGGGATTTTCTCCACCATATTGCTGTTCTGTAGTATTAATAGGCTCCTCCAACATAGTCTCAGCCGAATGAGGGTCGGAAAGAAAATTTAGAGGTTCAAATGGGTTTTCATTATGAAATTCAGATCCGTTTGAGGAATTTCCGGAACTTCTTATTCTGATTCATGTGTTCCTTGGCTGTTTTCCTGGAATTTGTAGAGGAAAAGGGCATTATAGGAGCATCTAGTGATATTTGAGGTCCATTATGAGGCTCATTAACTTTCTGACCAGATTTATCACACTTGGCATCACAAATGATCCATTCACTCCTCTCACTCTCCCCCTTAATGGAAGAATATCATTATTATTGATATTGAATGAATGGAAGAGTGAATGCATATCAGTGAACTTGCTTTGCCATATGATATGTTTTAAAATGAAATTCAGAAACAAATTTATTATTGATATTGGGAAACAAAAACTGCATATGATTGAGACTAGGGTGGCCTAAACTAGACTGCCACAGCATAATATCATCAGGAGATGTAAAAGAAGTAGCACAAGAACTTCTATAGATATAAATTTCATTTTCATCACTAATGTCTTCTTCTTAGACTGAATGAATGCTTAAAGACATTATTTAGAAGATCCAAAGTGGCTTTCTACCAACTTGGTCTAGATTTATCCTCATTGGCAAATGACATGGGGAAGAATGTGAGAAGGCAAAGAAATTGGGGTTTGGTTCTTAAGTTCACTTTTTTCCCTCCGGAGAAAGCTTGTCATTATCTTGTGGGGGAAGATTTGGTACAGACCAAAAAATGGAAGGGTCTTGGCAGGGACAGATCCTTTTTTTTTTTTTTGGGGGGGGGGGGGGTGTGTGGGGGGAAGCACCCCTAGACCAAAAAATAGAAGGGTCTCAGCAGGGATGGATCTGGGGGGAGAAGCACCCCCAGACCAAACAGTGGAAGGTTCTCGGCAGTGGTACTTGCCCCCCATGTTACAAAATGTCTTTTAAAATGTTCTATTTTTTGTTTGTAAAATGTTAAAATCAATTTTGACCTCCAAACTTTCATGTAGGATTTGATTTTGGCCTCCCTTGAATAAGTTTCTAGATCTGTCCCTTGGTCTCGGAGACCTTTTTTTTTTTTTTTATAATTACTTCGGTTGATAAATGGTCTTCCTTTTAGAAGACCTTCATTATGACATCTAGTAAGAATGGTTTGTGGGTGGTAGGCTTACTTGGAGCTTATTGCTACTTATGGGAGTCCTTGAAATTTTATTTCTTCATGTAATGTATTACTCGACCTTTTGTTTCTTTAAGATTGAGGGCATTCCCATTTTTGGCTGGCTAATATCATATAAAATGTGAGAGATAAAGAGAAACCCATTTTGTGGGAATTTTAGTTGGTAATTTTGACCGACATTTGATTGTCTTAATAGATACGTCATGCAAGACAAAACAGTGAAACTGCATTAGTTATTGAGACATTATAGTCACCATGCATGCAATCTGCGCAGTTAGCATGCACACTACTATCACACTACAGATATTAATTCCAACAAACCTCTGCCTGGATTGAGATCTTGTATTGCACGAAAGGCTTCGAACTCAAGGTTATTTTAAAATATGTTGCAGGAAAATTTCTTCCTGGTGTTTACACTCTTGCTGTTTCAGAGGCTCTTCCGGAAGAAATGCAGGTTTGTATTTTCCCATTAATGAAGATGGAAGAACATTTACTTTGATGATGGCATACCACGTAAATATAGTTTGGTTACTATAAAATGATCTCCTGTCAGTACAAGTTTTGACAAATCACCATTGAGTCAAATTATCTTTCAACGAGATTTACTTATTTATTTATTTATTTTTTTTCTTTTTTGGTGAATCATCACATTGGCATGTTTTGATTGATCACTAAATTCTTCTGTTCTGGGGCTCCTTTTAGTGTCCTGAAACGTAGAGACAAGCAATCCTCTCCTATGAAGCGTGGACTTGAAAAAAAGAGTCTAGTTGGTCGCTGACACATTAGACATGACGCACACAGCAGAGCGCTTTAAATTTTGTTGTGATATCATTCTGCGTCCATACTGTTGTCCTTGTTTCTTGGATCCTTTCTTAATTTCTTCCTTAGATCACAAAGATGACAAGTGTTGAAAGGTATTTATGTTACATTGGGTATGCAGAAAAGTCCTTTCTAAAAAGAGAATGGTAAAGAGAAAGTTAGATTTGTGTGTTTGGTATGTTGAAAATTAGTAATACACCGTGCAACCATAATTAGGGGAATTGGTTTTCAGGAAAGCTCCTTTCCCATTCTCATTCTCGCTTTATACCAAATGTAGTATAAAAGATTTAGAAATTCTTGCTAGAAAGGTGTTATCCAATTGATAGAACCAGTAAAAGGGAAGGGAAATTAGAGAGTAGTTATCGCTAGAGAAGCAAGGAATGCTTTAGAATGTTATAGTCAGAATCTAATAACTCTACAATAACCTAAAGGCAAAGGGGAATCCCATGATTTTTGGACTGAATAATGCAGACTTCTTTATAATATCAATCCAGTACTTATAGATTGGGACACCTAACTAATGGACAAACATAACTGACTCAATTTAGATTTGGCTGCAACTCCTTGCCGTTCTTTCAATGTAAGAGTACCCTCAATTTTGTTTTGTAGGGTTAGTAGTTTTAGGAAAACACCCTTCTCTTCTTGCTCCTTTCTCTTTTTGGGGGAATGGCTTAATCACATTCTTCTATATTAAAATCTTCAATGATCTCTCACAGAACTTAAAATACATTTGAATAAACCTAAATTTAGATTCAAGGGATCCCTTTAGGTCATTGATAGTAGTGCGAATGAGTGTAATGAATGTTCCACTTGTCCACAAGTGGGATCTAACATATGTAGAGGTTGGCAAACGGTACTTAAGTTTAAAAAGAAAGTTGGCATTAGGTCTCGTTCATTAAAAAAAAGAAAAAAATTACCAATTTGTTACCTTTACGCCACATTGGCTTTAGAAGTGCTCCAACTGTATTTTCATAATAATGGTGGTGGGATATTCTATCCTACTTTTGATTTTTGAAGTTGTTTACTCATCTCTATAATTCTTATTGTGTTTTTGAATGAATCAATGAAGTCTAGAAACCTTGTATATATGTCCATCGGCAATTTGCAGATTTGTAGGCTTCTCCTGTCATTCCCAGGTACAGGTTCCTGTTAGGAAAACCAAGTTTGGTGTCGGAAAACCTAGAATTTAATTAAGTTATTTTATGTTTAATAATTATCTTTATTTTCAGAAGTTGGGGTTTTTTTAAACTTATTTTGAAATAGGATTGATCTTATATCATATCTAAGGTGTAAGTTAGCTTAAAATGTTATTATTTTAATAATTGTAATAAGGGCTCCATAAATAATCCTAGCATTTTTTTATCTGTCAGATCCTTTGATGAATTGAAGTTGAGATTAGCTATTTTCCTCCTATTTCTCTCTCCTCCTTCCCTCCCCTTCTCCTACAGCACTGGGAGTATTTAGAAAGGAACACACTAAAGGCTAGTTTGATTTGGTTTGTAGCTCATATTGCCGATGGCCAAATTGTGTGCTTTGCAATACAGCACAGAATTCTTTGTGCCTTTACTTGGGAATTCAGAAACGTGCTTGTACCCTCCTTCTAGCTTAATTTAGTCTGTTGCTCAACTCATTTCTAAAGAGCTCAAGCCCGTAAAGTTGATCAAAATAATGTTGTCATTTTCAAAATATCAAACATAAATTCATTCCTATCCTTTCTTTTACTTAAGCTTTGGTTGAAGCAATGCTGTATAGTGATGTTTGTCTATTTGATCATTTGATATCCTTTTTGCAGGCAATTTGTGAAGACGAGCGTGTGCAGTATATTCCTCCCAAACGCATGTGAAGAAGCACTTGTGTCATTTCCTTCATATCGACTGAACAGAAACTGAATTGCCAAAGTTTGTATTAAAATGTAGGTTTCCATATTCATAGTTAATTTCCTGCTTTGTGCACCTTTTTTTGATAAAAATGATTCAAGATGATATTGAACGGGCACTGATATAGCTGGTTGAGTGCATTGATTTAACTTGGACAGTAGACTGGGCGGAGCTTTCTTAGGCTTGTTTGCAAGCATGCTAGTGTAGGTGGAACTTGTTTAGGTTTGTTTGGGGCTGAGCCTGAATATACACTCTTGTAAAAATCCTAGATTTTAATCTTTTTAACTTAGATAAATCGGTGTTTCCTCTTCTCAAAGTTTTCTAATCTTTTTAACTCAAGATTCGTGTTGTTTTGAGGCTGTGCTTGTAAGTGTTTATATTTTGTGCGCATACATATATTGTTTGAGTTCTACTTTCGTTGTGCTGATTCATTCAATACGAATGTATGTATGCTGCCATGTCCGATTGCTCATATGCTCCCTCCGTTTTCGTTTTTGGATTTCTCTTGTTGTTGGGTTGTTATAATTCATAACCAAACTATTTGAGACCTTGAGATATTAAAAAACTACAAAACCCCAAACCTCTTGAAATTGCTGCAGGATATGGCTAGGGGTGTTTGCGGGACTGAATTTTGATCTCGTGTCTCGTCTCATCGTGAAAGTCATCCCGTCTTGTTTGGAGTTGAGACGGGATCAGGGCAGGATCGGGACGTCCCGTCATCCTGATAAATAGGATAATATCAAAGAAAAATTTGGGTAATAATGTTCATTAAAATTTTAAATTTTATAATTTATTAAATTTAAAATGAAAACAACACAAGGATATAAATTACAACAATTTAAAGTCAATTATTGAATGATATTAATTATAGCTACACATTATAATAGCAAATATAAGTGATTTTCATGTTATAAGATTAGCAATAATATGTAAGTCAAGCGCAACATCAAATCATTGTTCTTTTATTTTATTAGAGGTGTATTAAGTTAATTATTCTTTTAAAAATAAAGCAAGAAATACGTTATAAATAAGTTATTAAATAGTTATATATAACAATAAATTGTATTAATATAATTAATATATTATAAAGAAAGATATCACCGTGTTTACTCCACGTCATTAAAATTATTAATATAAAAAACTTTAGTTTTAAATAAGAATTGTAAGTATTGAAATTATAATTGATATAATTAATATAAGTATAAATTATATTAATATAATTAATATATTTAAAATAAAAAATAATATCTATAATATTCGGGATAGGACGGGGCGGGACGTCCTGATGGTAATTCCGTGTCCCGTCCTGTCCTGAATCCCTTTCTTGTTCCGTCTCGTAAAGTCCGTCCTGATTATTTTGGTGTCGGGACAAAACCTGTTTTGATATGATTGAGACAATATCGTGTTAATCGGGACAGATGTAATTTGAACACCCTTATGTATGGCTAACTGGAGGATCTTGAAAAATTGGGTCTTGGAAATTGAGGATTTTAGCTTGAAAGTGGGCATAATCTTGTAGGGGACAGATAGATGGTTCTAACGGCACTAGTATCTTGTCAGAGGCCAGACAAAGGAGAAATCGTGAAAAAAGGCGCATGTTTTCGAAGTTTGCTGTCGAGTCCAAAGCGAGTCAAAGTGACTCATGAGGTCAGAGGCGGCTTCGACAATGTTGTTTTGGTCGTGGACTAAATCGACACGTTGTTTAGCCATTGTGCTGCATTTCAATAAGTAAAATGCAGCGCTGGGTTAGGTCCAACTCGATCCAATCCTTTGACGCGATCAGTTGGGTTGGATTTGGTCAACCTTATTTGGTCCAATCTAAGTCAAACTCGAGTTGATCAAATGCTGACTGACTTGGGCATGGATCAACCTGATTCGGTCAATGGTAAAAAAAAAAAAAAATAATAAATTGAACTGCGCTCGTTCGTAAGCCAAGTGCTCACCTATTAGTCAACGTAAATACATCACTAGACCCATGATGATTAGACTAATCCAATGGAGTAGCGTGCGTGGTGAATTGAGGCTGCCAGGGTGGAGCATTTGTGTCTGTCATGCACCAGTGTGGAGAATGAGATTCATTCCCATTTTCAATTTTTTCATGAATTTTCTCCTTCCAAAAGCTTCTACTGGTGCGCGAAGGCATGTGGGAGGTCATTTTAGGATACTAGTCTTAAAAATTCTTAAATTCATGATTTATCCATTAGTAAGTTGTTTACTTGTTTTTGTATCAAGTTGTGTATTTTATGTGATATCTGACATGTTTTTATATACAAAACGTTATTTAAGAATGTAATAGTTGATTCTGGACTCTCTTTTTTTCCCCTTGATAAAAAGAAAGGCTAAGCCTAGAATTTAAAGTAATTACATATCAGGGAAATAAGATTCCAAACAATCAGTAGAAACAGGATTCCTTACAAAGCTAGGAGCAACCGCAAAAAGAGAGGAGTAATAAATCCCTTCCTTTGCTAATCCATCTGCTACTTGATTCTGCCCTCATTCCACAAACTTGATTCTAACTTCCCAATTCCTATGCAATATATTAATGATCCCAACTAGAACTAAGATCGTGTGGCCATGTGACCTTGGTCTATCAATATGATCAACAAGGCTTTTACCGTCAGACTCAATAAGGACCCTTTTGAAGCCAAAATCCCATACCATGTGTTGGCTCTTCTGTATAGCCCACCCCTCTGGCTTCATATGCACTGCATTAGCCCAGATGATGACAAAATCCCACAATCTAGCATCCAATATGGTCCCTTGGAACACCTCTACACTTACGAAGGATCTAGCTCCACCCGCATTTATCTTGACCCAACCATCTGGAGGAGGGCTCCAATTATTGGGTTGTGGGTGAATTTCAGAATGAAACGAATTCTTCATACTATGAGTGTCCACGTAAGTTTTCCAAGTATTCATAATTACAACTAATGGATCAATCGGTTTCTGAAAATCTGGGTCAAAAATAAAACTATTTCTTGAATTCCTACAATTTCCAAATGACACCCCACAGTAACCCAGATGAGCCTAAAACCATATCATTATCCCTAATGACACTTATAAGTAGTGAGAATGAGGACCTTAGAAGTTCTAGAAGGTTACCATTACAACACTTCTGTTTGGGAAGAGCCCAAAGAATTTCCTTGACAGCCATTTACAACAGTTCTAGACCAAGAGGATCCATCTAGGAATGGTGCATTAGTTCCCAGCACTGGATTCAAATCTTCCAGATATATGATCTTGTTTGCTTCAGACCATGTTAAAGGTTGTGTCACCTCCTTGTCTTTGATTCCTCTTACTTTGTTGAGCCACAACCTGATTCAGGTTTCCTGTCCCCGATCTGACTTTCAAAGAGAACTTCTCTGGGCTTTTCCCAAAAATCTTATTTTGTGGGTAAGCCACGAAAATTCTTGCGCCCTCCTTAACAATCTGAATTCTTTCCTAATTTTCCTTTAGTTTATAAACAATTTAATTTAATTGAGTTTTGTAATAGTCTGAATAGTATAACATGTAACGCGTTGAGCAATTTATTATAAAGATATCAAGTTATTAATTTGTTAAACTCGTTTTTTTCTGGGCTTGAATTTGTTATAATCGTTTATGTATAGTACGTCTTTCTAGCTTTTGTTCTTTAAACAAAGGAGAACATTATATACTTTTTCCTCCCACTTATTTGTTTATTTTCTGAATAATATAGTAAACTAGAATTAAATAATTTAGAATAATCAATGAGTTCTTAAATATAATTTTACTAAGTGATTTTTTGCCGTGATAACCAAAAGTGAATTTTTGACGGCAATTTTTACTAGTTGTTTCCGAAAGAAGGCCAAAAGTACATATCTTTTAAAAATAATTTTAAAAATTAAAAGTAATTTATATAATTATTTTTGGTGGCAACATTTATTTCTATTAAAAGTATTTTAAAAAAATTAAATAAAATTTTAAATCATATGAAATTATTTAAACAATTACTTTATCCGTTAAAAAATATAAGGCATTTTTTGAGAAATTGTATGTTTAAAAATGCAAGGCATTTTTAAATATTTTGAGATGTAATCATTGCTTTTTTTTTTTTCAAAAGTAGCCTTATTGTTAATGACTTTATATTTATTATAGGGTATTTAATAGGGGTAAATATAAAAAGATTGGATTAGTTTGAAAGTAAGTAACTACTTTATTGGGGGTGAGATTTAGTTAAAAATGCTTTATATTTTTGAACGGAGGGAATATCATTTAAGTGAGTAGAATAAATTTTCTTATGAATTATTTTTAATAGTTCAAAATTGAATAAAATCATTCAAAAGATATTTAGGAAATTAAATTTCTTATATATATAATAAAAAATAAATGATATATGGGATCAAGAAACAAAAGGAATAATAATGAAGATGTATTAAGTTTAATTATTAAACTATTTTTTCATTTTGTATTATTCATAATATTTTTTTAATACATATATAGCTTATCTTTATTAAGAATGATGTTATTAAGCTAGTATTTTACTATGATAAAATGAAAATGTTGATGGGTGATTACTTTCAATTATAATTAGATTAAGTTATATATAAATACTTACTTACATATAAATACATAAACTAAAAAAAATCTTAAATATAAATTATAATATCTAAAGTTAAAATCATTTAAAGGATGAAGGAAAAATACATCATAGTGAAAATATTTCAAAATTTGATATTTTAAATTTAATTTTTCATCATCATGTAAAGAAGTTACTTGAATAGGGTAGCTATTATGAAGTTTTGAAGCTTGATTTAGAGGAATCAAAATGTTAAAGTTATATAAATGTTGCAGGATGCAAATGATATTATGAATTATGACATACTTCGCACTTAATACTTGTCTTGTTATGCACATGATCTTTGCTTCATCTTTTGAGCTCTGATGGCTTTTGGACAGAGATTTCATATGATTTAACATAATGTTTGGGTTTCTATTGTTGCAAAAAAAAAAAAAAGAAGTTATTACTAACAATATTTTATAACATATTATTATTAAGAAAAATATGAAAAACTATTTAAATTCTTGCTTTATTGTTATGAGGTAAAGAGTGATTAGAAATTAGCTAAGTCAATCACATATGAAATTTTTGTAATTATTTTGTATTATAAGTTATAACTATTCATTAAAAATTCAACATTATTCTAAATGATTATTAACAAAATTAATTTAGATAAAATTAATTTTTTATTAAAATACTTTTTTAAGATAATTGAAAAACTCTAGATAAAATTTATTTTTAAGAAAAGAAGAGAAAACATATAACCAGTTTGGAAGATGATAAAAATTTAATAATGTATTTATTAATTTTTAAGAAACATAGGGAGAAGATAAAAGTAACAGATATTTAACAATAACTAATATAATACATAGTTATAAATAAATTATATAGTTAATTATTTAATTTAAAAATAAAAATAAAATTAAAAATTATTTAATATTTAATATTTACATTTTTTTTTCATTTTATGTTCATATTCCTAATAAAAAATAATATTTTTATAAGAAATTAAAATAATATTTTGTTAAAAAATTTAATATAAATAATCATATAAATTATTTTTATCATATTAATAATTAATAATAAAATATACTTCTTTTATTAAAAAATGTAAGGTATTTTTTAAAAAATTAAATGTTAAAAAAAAATAAGAATATAATTATTGTTTTTTTTTTAAATAGTATCCCTATTCTAGGGATGATGAATGACTCTCACATGGAACCACATCGGCTCCCCACATCACCACTTTGTAGCCTCCACGTCAGCCCCCCACATCGCATGCATCAAGCTGCAAATTCACGCTATTTTGGTGAGAAAATGAACCCCATTTGATTCGAACACGCGACCGCGTGAGGGAGGCAAAGCAAGAGGCGCCCCTGCCATTGAGCCAAATAAAATCCTCGTGCTTGAGCAACAATATTATATATATAGCTATACAAAACATTACATACCAAATTTTAAGGCAACATAAATACATTTTTGATAAAGATTAAATTGTTAATTATTAATATTACAATGTAATTTAATTAAAATTTCTACTATTAATAAGTATGAGTTAAATAATTATATAAATATTCAATGAATGAATCACTATTATATATATTTTTGTTAAATAGAATTTAACAAATTTAATAATATTATATATAACGTTATATTCTCCCTTTTAAAAATATAAGGCATTTTTAGTATTTTAAGATATAATTATTACATTTTTTTCACAAGTGTTCCTCATAAATAAATAACTTCATGTTTATTTTAAAGTGAAACACTCTATTAAATAGAGATAAATATAAAAAAGTAATGTTAATTTAAAAATAAGTAACTACTTTATTAGGAGTGAGATTCAATTAAAAGTGTTTTACATTTTTTAACGAAGGATTAAATATTTTCATTATAAAATAAAATATCCTTTATTGTAATTTATACATCTAAAATTAATTTTAGTTAAAAATATCCAAACATCTTCAATTTTATCAAAATTAATTTTAAAAAATAATATTCAAACATAATCACACTACTCCCTCTGGTCTCATTTATAAGTCATATTTTAAAAAAAATCTACTTAGTCCCATTTATAAGTTACGGCATGATTTTTTTAGGTAATATTTGAAAGGTATTTCCAAAAATAACCATTCATGAGAGAGAAAAAGTAATATCACATCACTGTTTAGATTTTTTATATAAGGGCATATTTGAAATTCTATACACTTTTATTCCTTATACTTTTTCTGCATTGGTATTAATGAAGTTAGTAGAAATGACTTATAAAAAGGATCAAAAGGGTATAACTTAATGAATTGTAATCAAAATTAGTCATATTAATCAATTTTTTTTTATAATCAGTTATACAAAACTAAAATCCAAACAAACTCAGTAACTCCATGAAAAAAGCTGGTCTATAGTTGCAAATTTCTCTTAACTCTAACCTCTTATTTTGTAATTAAACATTGCTTACTAGTTTGAATTGAAATAAATATATGCAAATTTTTAGCATAATATAATAATACAATAAAATTAATGTCTTAAAAAAATTAAATATTAGATTAAATAAAAATAAAAAATAATGTTGAAAATATAAAATCAAACTTTTAGTGGTGACTTTAAATGTCGCCGCTGAAAGTGAGACTTTCAACAATAACACTATAAAGTTGTTGCTGATTGTCAACTTTCAATGGTGATGTATATGTCACCACTAAAACTTATAATATATTTAGTATACCATTAGTTTTTACAAATCATAATATGTTTTAAAATATGTTGACAATTAGCGGTGACTTTATAAAGTCGCCGCTGATTGTCAACTTTTAGCAACAACTTTTATGTCGTCATTGAAACTTAGACCTTCAATGGCAACATACACATGTCGTCGCTGAAAGTCTGACAATTAGCGACGATTATATATTGTCACCGTAGAAAGTCATCCTTTCAGTGGCGACTTTAAATGTTATCACAGAAAGTTAAACTTTTAGAGGTGACTTTTTTTGTTACTGCAAATTGTTCATTTTTAGCAGCGATCGCCACTGAAAGTCATTTTTTTTTGTAGTGAATCAATTTGACAAAAGAATGCATATAATTAACCTCTATCCAATATCAAATTTTTTCAGTAGATCCTTATCTAAACCTTTTCCCCCTCAAATGTTCTCTCATGTTTGGTTACTAAATTTGAGAAATTAAAGGCTTGGAAAGGTATTCATATATTTGTACAAAAGCTAGCAAAGCCTGTTTCTTTATCAAGATAACTCAATTTTGTTCTTTGAAGCATTTGACTTTTAGTACCATTTTCAATCAAGTTCTTGAAAATTTTTGTAGGTAGTAGTTAAGAAACAAATATGGAAAAAACCACTTTGGTTTTCAATCATAATGTTCCCAATCACTTGAAGGTGTCTTTTGCCAGAAGCTTGGGATCAGCCAAAGTTTAGAAATACTTTCCATCCAAAATATATAAGCATTTTCTGTTAACTAATATTGATTCAAAATATAAGCATAACAAAGTACATGTGAGAATTTTTTTCTCTATTTTATCGATTTGGTCCTTTATTTTTTTTAATTATCGTGTGAGTCTTTTAAGTTTTAAAATACTAATTAACTCTTAAAATAATCTAATGTGTAAAGTATATCAATAATTTCATCAAATTAATTTAATTTTTATCAATGTAATCTATTATACTTTATTTTGTTCTCTTATTTTTTTAAAAAAATTTCAAAGTTTATCCTTTCTTACCTAAATGATTATATTTTTTTCAATTAATCTACATTGTTATAGTCAATATTTTGTTATTCATTTCAACAAATTAATAGTATTAACTCCTTTTTAAATAATAAGGATCAAATTGATAACCACAGTAAATTTAAGGGACTAAATTGATAAAAATTAAACTTGAGGATCAAATTGATTATTGAGAAAAACTTGAGAGATTAAAAGTTATATTATCCTAGAAAAATTTCACTAAGGACCTCATGACCATAGATAATGAAAAAAAGACCCCAAAAATTTTGATATCTCACTGCAAGGATAGGGCTCTAATTAGAAATTATTTTTGAAAGCTAAATGAAAAAGTTGCCCTCATTGTGAGAAAACTATCGGCAAATAAAAAAAAAAAGCATCTTGCAACATGTAGAAGACAAGGCACATATAGTAAGGTTCACAAAGTTTATCAGCGAGACCTCCATTAGTAGACTTCTTACACAAGAATCTCGGTTGAACAAGTCAGCACCAGGTCGACCGCTATCTCTAACATTGTAGCTCTTTTTTGGCGGGGTTGTTCTTCCTTTAACTTGGATGTAGGAGAGTGTTCCGTTGAGCATTTGATAGAAGAACTGTGGACAACTGTGAAAAACTAGTATAAGCATAATGATGTAAGTTTAATTGTCTCTTGATTTCAATAGTCATTGTTAAAATCTTTGTTTCAAATTGGAAAAAAATAGTGAAAGTTAATCTCTTATCGGAAATCCTGTTCAAAAGTTAGGCAAAATTTTATTTGAGGTAGTTCCATTATAAATCAATGAAGTTAGAATTAGTTGAGTCATGTTGTTCATTGTTTGAACAGTAGTTGTTAAGTAACCTACTCAAATTTGAGGCTTTATTCGTACTTTATATGCTTGGTACTTTGCTTTGTCCTACTGCTAGTCCATCTGTTAGCAATAAGTTGTTGGAAGTATTATAGTTCATTGGCAACTATTGGGACAAATTTGATTGGGCAACTCTTGTGCTAGATGAGCTGAGCAAAGAGATAGAGAAGTACCAACAGTTGTTAAAGTCAAGTCATCCCAAGGGCACAAGAACATTGGTGGTTGCGTGTACTTATTAGTGGTATTTATGAAGACTTGTTCATTCCCTAATGTTTAATTAGTTTTTGATCCCCTTACTATAGGTGTTAATTTGCATTGTTTGACTTGTTTTGTGCAACATTTTTTTTTTGCAAAGATTGCCCTTGGTTGAAGGGGGGAATTTTTTGATGCAAAAGTAGTTAAGGAATGGACAGAGCAGTGAGTTAATGATAGAGTCAACCTTAAGGAGAGAAGCTCAAATGGGATTTTGCAACTCCATTGGATGGGAACCACAGGAAGAACACAAAACATGATGCCATGCTGCAACTCCTTGCAAGTGATAATGTCAACAAGAGATTAAGCTAAATTACTTATTCCAATTATCAACAATGTCAATGTTATAACCTTTGACATGTTATTATTGTCATGAAATTTCTTGGAATTTTCTTTTTGTGTATATATGAACAAGTCATTGGATGGGAATAAATTAATTATTTATATTCATTTACAACTGCATTTAATAGGAAAAACAAACTATAAATATGTAGTTCTATGTCAACTTAGAGTGTTGTAATAAACAAGTGAGGTTGGGAAATTAAAAACATTCCATAGGGTAATGAACCACATACAATAGGGTGGCAAACAAGTCATTCAAGCATGAAACCAATCAACGCTTGGAATTTTTCAAGTCAGTGTTATAATGAATAAGTGAGGCAGAGAAATTAATAAGATGTCATAGGGTGATGAATCACACATAGTAGGGTGGTGAATAAGTCACTTTAAATTTTTTAAGTAGGTGAAACTTACACTCATACTGATAAAACTAATACATATCGATATGAATAACTCATATTGATATCAACACAACATACCAATATGATAGAAGCTATTATAGAAAACCACATTTGTAACAAACAAGTGAGGTTGAAAAATTAATAAGATGCCTTAGAGTGATGAACCACACATAGTAGGGTGACGAACAAGTTACTTGGAATTTTTAAATTAGGTGAAACCTAAAATAATACTAGTAGAAGTAGTACATACCTATATGAATAAGTCATCTTGGTATCAACACAACACACTGGTATGACAAAGCTTTTTATAGAAACCCACACTTTTAACGAACAAGTGAGGTGTGGAAATTAACAAGATGTTGTAGTGTAATGATCCATACATAGTAGAGCAACAAACAAGTCACTTGGAATTTTTTAAGTTAGGTGAAACTGAAACTCATACTAATAGAATTAGTACATATCGATATGGATATATAACACATTGATATCAACACAACATATCGATATAATAGAGGTTGTTATAGAAACCTACACTCATATCGGTAGAACTAGTGCATATCGATATGAAAAACTCATATCAGTATCAACACAACATACTGATATGACAGAAGCTAATAATATAGAAACCCACATTCATATGAGTAGAACTAGTACATATCGGTATGACAAGTATGTTTTCTTTGTCTTAATCTTTTAATCTCATCCGTTCATTTAAAAATTACTTCCAACGGCTACTTTTTTTATAATGATAAATTAGTAACATTTCGATATGATTCTATGTGTTATGTGTTATAAGAGGTGCCTCTATCTCATTCTTATCCATATCTCAAAATCCTACTGGTAAGAAACTTAGATTCTCTCAACCAATAATCACAATCTTCACTAAAACTAAATTACTTCCATGATTATTTCCTAAACACTTTCTCAACCAAGAACTCTCAACCTAATCTCTCAATAAACCTCTCTTCAATATAATCCTATGTCTAACTCTTCAATAAAAATGGCTCGAGTAAAAGTTATAGAGAAGTCCCTCACAAATCAAAGAATCACTTCAAATGACTTTCATGAGGTTTGTAATCTCGTTATGAAAAAAAAAACAGAATGAGTAGAAGCACTTTGAAGAATAAAATAGAGATGTTAGACAAAGTAAAACAAGTTGCCAGTACTCGAAAGAAGTGAGAGAGAGGAGGAATGGGAGGGGGAGAGCATTCCTGTGCTTTCGTCTTTCTCTTCCACTGCCTTCCTTCATTGAACTTCAACTTTTCTTTTTTTTTTACAATAAAAGGCAATATTGTCATTTGGCTTTGAAATTTAATATCAAATCAAAGCCCTAGCCTTGCAGTAAAATATAAGGATTTTTGGGGTCTTCTTTTTTAATATCTATAGTCAAGTGGTCCTTAGTGAAAATTTCCCAAACTTTAATGTTTGTTATTCAACTTGACAAGTTTGATCCTCTATAATACAATCGAAGAAAATAATCAAGAGTAGGTATGTATAGTGCTTATTGGTTCAGGCCAAGGCTTTAAATATTGAATCCTCGAACCTTGACATACGATCTGAAACTTGAATCCTTGACTCTCCACAATGATATGAAACCACGTCGTACGTACGTCTCATCAGTTTGGATAAGACCTCATTGAATTCTCAACCGTGATGATTTAAAACTTATTGGACTCTTCTCCAACATCTCAAGGTATAGAATAATTAGCTAATTCATTCTCTTCTTTCACTAGTGGTGCACAACTACTCTTTAAGAGAATGTATGGGAATTATGGGACTTCATGGTTGTGCCTTCCCTCGTACGTAGTGATCACTTCTCCAACGTTGTCTGAGGTGCTCTTTATCTACTTTATCACTGGACATCCTAGGTGTGTGCACTTGCAGTAATTCCTATACAGGTCAAACATTATATTATTGCCAACAACATCAATTGATACTGTCATGCGTCCCACATCGATCAAGAAACACATACGCTTGTAGTATGAGTCTAAGTAAAGAAAGTAATTATCATGTTCCAAAGATAGATATAAAAATAATAAATTTTTTGGTGGTTAAAGATTTGACTTATATCTTGCAAGAATATGGGTTTAGCCATTTAGAAACCTCGAGACCTCGTAAATGGCCTATGGGCATTGCCAACAGGGCGAAACCAACTTTAAAAATCAGGGGACCAATTTTTTAAAAAATAAATGTATATTTAATTTTTAAAATTAATTTTATTAGTTAAAATATATTATTGTATTAATTATTAGAAGTATAATTACCTAAGTATTCCAAGAAAATTGAAAAAAACACAAGATATCATATATCTAAATAACTAAATATAATATATATTTTTGATTAAAATATATTTCCTTTAGTTCTATTTATAAGTCACTCTCAGCATTTTCACTGAAACCAAAAAAAATTTTAAACCTCACTAACTTTATCTAAAAATTTAACAGGTTTTTAACTTTATCTTTATTAAATATACATACTTTAAAAATAAAATACTTTATTATTTAATATCATTCCCAACATTTAATGTGAGCAAAATGATAAAAATAGACATAATATTCATTAAAGTATCTTATAAATAGGACTAGAATAAGTATTCTCTTTTTGTCTTATAGATAGGACCAAAGAAGTACAAATAAAAAAAATGTATGGATATTGTATTGTAAATATATAACTTTTTTTTAAGGAGGGGAGTTGCAACAAAGACGGCCCCCATCTTATAATGTTTGAGTGGCTGGGGGGGGGGGGGGGGGGGACGATGCCCCAAGGACCAATATAGGTCTGCCCTTGATTGCTAATGTGAGGACCTTTTCTAGCAAGTAACCTACAAGTTTCATCCATTGTTTAGGTGTGTGGTTGAACCTTAAAAATCTAAGACTTGTTGGCTCTTCTAGTTTGGCATCTTGTTTTTAAAACATTGCTGTGTTGGGAAAAAATAGTATTTTGAAAAGAAATTAAAAGGAAGAGACTTTGGATTTGGCTTGCTCTGGACTAATCTCTTCACATAACTTTTCCATATATATCCACCAGTTCAAAGGTCTATCTCATTGACCACCTAAATCTTATTTCTGGGTTTCTCATCTTTGTTTTGTCTAACTTTTTTTTTTCCTCTACAAAATCAATAATCAATTAATGAGAAGGAAAATTGCTTCAGGTGGTTAATTTGGATACATGTAGATAGGAGCTAATATTTTGAACTTCTTGAAATGATACCTAAAGCTGTGCTTGTCAAATAGATTTTTTAGTTGAATCTCAAATATTAATGAACTTTCAAAGTATTAGCACCATAAATACCACAAACAACATTTGCATTCAGATAGCATGCCAGAAGTACTTTTCATCAAATGAGAAAATATGTATCTGAACACACATGAAGACTTCTTTAATTCACTCTAGTTTTAAAAATGAATTGAGGGAAAAAGAAAATTTTACCATGTATCATGATCAAAATCATAGTCTTAGACTTATGCTTTCACAGGATTAAAAGCAACAATTGCACAAGAATTTGAAGTTGATCTCCTATTAGATGGAGGCTTGGCATGATTATGAGTACCACCATAAACAATTTTAGTAACCTCTCCATCAACTAAACATCTATCTGCTTTTTTCTTTGATGGACAATTTGGGTACGCACATGGGCAATAACTTCTTGGATTTTCAATTCTCAAAACTTCTTGGATTTCTTATATTTTCCCCCATATTTTGTCCACTTATCCATCTCATGGTTATATTCTTGTGATTGTAGATGATAATAATTGCTACAATTATTTCCTAGAGGAACCTTGCTTGGTATTTCATTAGAGGAGATTATCAAGTTCTAACCTGAAGTGCTTTTAATTTTAATATCTATACTATTTCCTGTAGAAAAAAAATATCCATTTTGAGCTTCTTCTTCAATCATCTTTAGGATCTCTGTTATAATGTCAAACATTATTCTTTTCACGATCACTGAACCAGCAATAATTTTCTGTCATAAATGATTCCAGATGGACGAAAAAAAAAACATGAACAAAAATATATGGGGATATTGTTCTTAAATAACATAGGAGTTTATATGGTAATTTTATAAATAAACTGAAGTGCTTTGAACTTTAATCTCTATACTATTTCCTATAGAAAAATAATATCCATTTTGAGCTTGTTCTTCAAGCGTCTTTGTGGTCTTTGCTATAATGTGAAACATTATTCTTTTTACAATCACTAAACTAGGGATAATTATCTATCATGAATGATTCCAAATGGGCGAAAAAAAAAAACATGAACAAAAATATATGGGAATATTGTTCTTAAATAACACAGGAGTTTATATAGTTATTTTATTTATTTTATTCGAAGCATTTATGATTAATTTTTTACAAAAATAATAAAAAATGATCATTAGAAAACAAATTATGTATAATGATATAACTATTTTAAAAAATAAACATGAAAAATTATTAGCCATTATATTAAGGGAACAATTTTTTTAAAAATAAAAATAGATGAAATATATAAAAAAATTTAGGCTTTTATCATTTAAGAATATATATGTATGTTAAAAGATAATTTAAAAAAGAAATTATAATATGTAAATAAGTAGAGCTGGTAATATGGGTCAACCTGCAGCCCACAGGTTGGCCCACAGCGTGATGCGGGTTTGGGGAGATGAGTTGGCATGGCTTGCATTCTACGCAGGTTGAATTTTGCCAACTTGCACAACCCTTAGAGGGTTGGTGGGTTAGTGGGCCAATTCACAAGTAAAAAAGTATTTTTTATAGTTTTTTTAATTTTAAAAATTATAAATTTACCTCTTTTTATTATTTTTTGCACGGTAAAAAAATCATATATTCTCCCTAAATATTAATTATCCAAATAATAATAAAAGTTCTAATTAAGACATGTTTATATCATCACTTAAATATAAGCTAATTTAATTTTGTAATCCTTTCATTCTCTAATCTTTTACATGATTGATCAGTATTTTACATATATAAATTAATAGAAATGCTCTGTTTATCCGCTTTTCTTTTCATCCTATTTTGACATTTTTGCTACAAAATTGACGCTCCAATTTAAAATACCAATTCTTTTTTGGAAGAATGATAATTAAGGACCTGCTAAGAACATTAATCCCAATTATGGACCGTGAAATTTTAAAATCCTAGTTAAGGACCATGGTCCTTAATTGTGATTAAAAAAAATGTAATTTGTGAGGTGGGATTCATTATTGCTACTTAGAAATTCACTAATCCAACTTGAGAAACTTTGTAACGTATATTGTGAAAACATGAAACCCCACTTGAAAATGGAATGTTTAACAAAAAGCGTCACTTGAAAATTCACTAACTAAACTTGAAAACATTTCTAACGTATATTGTGAAAACATGAAACTTCAATTGGGAATCAATTATTTAATAAAAAACATCAATTTGGATAAGTCACTTTTTATTAATGATTCTCAAGTGGGGTTTCATTTTTTTACAATATACGTTAGAAATTTTTTCAAGTCTAGTTAGTGAATTTTCAAGAGGTGCTTTTTGTTAAACATTCCATTTCTAAGTGGGGTTTCATGTTTTCACAATATACGTTAGTAATTTTCTCAAGTTGGGTTAGTGAATTCTCAAGTCGCGTTAGTGAATCCCACCTTACAAATTACATTTTTTTTTATCACAATTAAAGATCATGGTCCTTAACTCTGATTTCAAAATTTCATGGTTCGTAATTGAGATTAATGTTTTTAGCAGGTCCTTAATTGTCATTCTCCCTTCTTTTTTCAAAAACAAAATAATGATGAATTAAACTCTGACCATTAGATTACTACTTATAATACATTCAGTTCATATCACTTAAACATTCTAATATCTCTGTATCTATTTCTTTTCCTTTTATGTTTAAATTAAGATGATAATATAATATATAGTTAGCACTTCATAAATACGTTTAATTTTTTAACAAAAAGGGCAACTAAACTTTTTTTATTTTCTAGCTTGGGTAGCACTATTTTATAAATATGATAATTTAATTAACCTATTATATGAATGAAGCAGAGTATAATAAAATATTTTATTCAATCTTGTCTTGATCATATTTAAATTATATTATGTCACTACTTAAATATATGGGCAATGTGTTTTTATTATTTTATGCCTTAATTTAAATTTGAATTAAATAAATGTAAAAGTATTAAGTTCTTAGACCGCAATTCCATACATGCTGACTTTGAATGCTTTATTTTAAACTTAATCTCATTTATTTATTTATTTTATTTTTTTAAAAATATAAGTGGGCTAACCTGTCAACTTGCATGTTAGCCCGCTGTAGATTCAAGTTATGCGAGGTGGGCCAAAACCATCCTGCATATAATTAAACCCATTTTCTTTAATCCAACCTGCAACTTTTTTGCTAGTTGGCGGGTTGAGCCCATGGGCTCAATCCATACTACCGACTCTATAAGTAAAATATTAATTTAAGAATAATTGTATACATGATATCATTAAACAAATCTTAATTAATAAAATATGCTAAATAAAAAAATAAAATTTATGTTAACACAACAATTAACTCAATTTTTAAAATCATTGATAATTTTGTTTGTAAATATTCGATCATTAATTTAAAAATATAATAGATAAATACATATACAATATAAACACCAAGTATCACTTTCTTCATTTTTAATACTTATAAAAGCATTGAATAAAAGGAAGAGGATGATGGATCACAAATTTTATCTTTAAAAATCATAAAAGAAGGAGGACGATGGATTACAAATTTTGAAGACAATAAAATTTTATTGTATACTTTCTTTCTTAAAAAATGTAAGGCATTTTTTGTGCTTCAATGTATAAATAATATCTATAAAACTAAAGGCTTAAATTATAATATTACTAAAAGAATGGTCTATCATGATGATAAATAAAATATACATATCTCACTATTTAAGTTTGAGAAGACATATTACCGATACTTTCTTTAACTTCTAATAAACCATCCTGAAAACATAGGTACTTATCTTAAAATAATTTTCTTAAAACATTTATTAGTAAAATTATTTATATTAATTAAGAATAATGTAGTTGTCAAATAATAATATGAATGTTCTGTAAAAATATAAAAACAAAAATAAGTTTTAATTTTCAATTTAAAAAATGGTATGAAAATCTAATTAGTGGTATCAAAACTCAAATAGTGGTATTGAAGCTTAATTACTTAGTGAATATAATTCTTGAGTTAGATAGCAATTATAATGAAACTTATATAGAAAATATTGCATAGAATTAAAGATAAGGGACTTAATTAAAACTATAGGAACCCAATGATTACTAGTTTTTTTTTTTTTAATTTTCAAGTCCAAATTGATGAGTACAATCGAATGTGAATGTAAGAGTATCAAAATTCATGAAAAAGAAGAACAAAGTGTTGTGCCACATTTTACCTTTTATATTCTAACTATGCCATCAAACAGTTAAAAGTTACTAAAAAAATATTTACAAAGCATAGACATCATGTTACCAAAATAGACATAAAAATAATAATTTTTTTTGTTTGTTAAAATATTTGGCTTATACCTTACAAGAATATGGGTTTACCCATGTTACCAACCTTATAACCTTGCAAATTGGTCCATGGGCATCATTCAAACCCATATTGCCAATGTGAGGACCTTCTCTAATAAGTAAGTTGCAAGTTTCTATCATGGTCTAAGTGCATGGTTAAACCTTAAAAATTAAGAGTTGCTAGCCTTTTTAGTTTGACATCTCTCATTTTTAAAACATTGTTGTTTTGGGAAAAAGACTAGTATTTTGAAAAGAAATTAAATGGAAAAGACTGTGAATTTTTAATGCCTTGGACTAATCTCTTTCAATAACTCCTCCATTTGTATCTATCGGTTCAAAGATCTATCTCACTAACTACCTAGATCGTATTTGTGGTTTCTTATCTTTATTTTGTCTAACTTTCATTCTCCTACAAAGTCAATAATCAATTAATGAGAAGGAAAATTGCTTCTGGTTGTTAATTTGGATACATGTAGATAGAAGCTAATATTTTAAACTTCTTAAAATGATCTAAAGTTATGTTTAGCAAATATGAACTTTTAGAGTATTAGCACCATAAATATCACGAACAACATTTGCAACATTTGCATTTAGGTAGCATGTCAAGAGTACTTTTCTTTGAAGGAGAAAAGATGTATCAAAACATACTAAAGACTTTTTTAATTCACTCTAATTTTAAAACTGAATAAAGGAAAAAAGAAAAGTTTACCATGTATTATGGTATGAGATTTCTGCTTTTGTAATATTAAAAGCAGAAATTGCACAAGAATTTGAAGTTGATCTCCTATTAGACAAAGGCTTGGCATAATTATGAGCACCTTGATAAACAATTTTAGTATCTCTCCATCAACTACATATCTATCTACTGTCTTCTATAATGGACAATTGGTGCATACATTGGTCATATTCTTGTGTTCATAAATGGTAATAATTGCTATAATTATTGTCTAGGGGAACCTTGCCTGGTGTTTCATTAGAGGAGATCAAGTTTTGACCTGAAGTGCTCTCATTTTTAATCCCGATATTATTTCCTGTAAAAAAAAAACATATATTTTGAGCTTCTTCTTCAATCATCTTTGTGGTCTCTTTTATGATATAAAACATTATTCTTTTTACGATCACTAAACCAGGAATAATTATCTGTCATAAATGATTTCAGATAGGCAAAAAAATATCAACAAAAATATATGAAAAAATTGTTCTTACACAACATAGGAATTTGTATATAGTTACTTTAATTATTTTATTTGAAACATTTACATAAATTTTTTAGAAAAATAATGAAAATGATCATTAGAGAACAAATTATGTATTGTGATATAACTATTTAAGAAATCAAAACATGAAACAAAAAAATATTACCTATGGAACAATTTTTTTTAAAAAAATATAAATAGATAGACTATATAAAAATTTTAGGCTTTTTATCATTTAAGAATATATGTGTTTATGTTAAAAGATAATTTTAAAAAGAAATCAAAATATATGTGTAAATTATGAATTTTAAGAATAATTGTATACATGACATCCTTAAATCAATCTTAATTAATAAAATATTCTAAATAAAAAATAAAATTTATATTAACACAACAATTAATTCAATTTTTAAAATCATTCATAATTTGGTTTTTATATATTCGATCATTAATATAATAGATAAATATAGATACTATATGAACATTAAGTATCACTTTCTTCATTTTCAATTGACAAAGACTAACATAGATTGCAAATTCCATGTGAATACTTGTAATATAGCATTGAATAAAATAAAAGGATGATGATGATTAACTATAAATTTTATGTTTAAAAATCATAAGGGAGGAGGACAATGAATTACAAATTTTGGAGGGCAATAAATTTTTATCGTATACTTTCTCTTTTAAAAAATGTAAAGCATTTTTTTTGTGCTTCAATGTATAAATAATATTAATAAATAGACTTAATTATATTACTAAAAGAATGAGCTACCATGATGATAAATAAAATATACATATACATATACATATATATATATATATATATATATATAATAAAAGATAGTTTTACTCGTTGGAGAAGATATATTATTGATACTTCTTTTATCTTCTGTCAGACCATCCTGAAACATAGATATTCATCTTAAAGTAATTTTGCTAAAAGATAATTCAATAAAATTATTTACATTAATTTAAAATAATGTACTTATTAAAGAATAATGTGAATGTTTTGTAAAATATAAAAATAGAAAAAACTTTTTTCAATTTAAAAAATAGTATCAAAATTCAATTAGTGATATTAGAACTAAACAAGCAATATCAGAACATAATTAGTGGTATCATAGCTTATTTATTATTGACTATGATTGTTAAGTTATCTAGCTATTGTAGTGAAACATGTATAGACAGAATTGCATAGAGTTAAAGAATATATATACTTTATTATTACTTTATTGAATTTTCCTAGAATAGCTCTTCCCTTTTATGAAATGAATCTCTATTCACAAATTATAGTTACACTACAATTATCAAAGTAGAAAAATTTAGTTCGGGTTATCAATGCTATCAATTGTCAAGTTGACAAGTATGGCTCATGTGTATAAATCTCAACATTGATTTGAGGTTTGAAATTTAAAGATGCTATTACACTCCTAAAAAGAAATTTATGAAAAATTAACCAAGAAAGAAATTAAAGATTGAACAAGAATGAACAAGACAACCTTGAATATACATCAAAGGTATGTAATGAGAAAAAGAATATTATTATGATACCTTGAAGCATATTCAAGGTTGTCTTGTTCATCTGTCTTGTTCATTAAAGGTCAAGTTGTGGATTTTTCTTAAAGAATTGAATCTGTAAAAGCTGCAAAGGTTAGCATCTTCATCGCCTAAAAATAGAAAACAAGAAAAAACCTTTGAATCATTTGCAAGGATCAGTAAGTCTAAAAATCCATTGGTTTTACTCAATTTCACATTAAAAAATGAAGGAGGAGGATGAGAAGAAGCCATTGCTAAGATGGAAAGGAGAACTTGGCGACAATGTTGAAAAAACCAGATCGAACTGGATAGTTGGATTGGTTGGACTATTGACCGGAGCCGTTGACGGCTAGGTTTGGACTAAAAATCATTTTGATGATTGAGCCAAATTGGACCGAAGTTGATCTGAAAACCGAAGTTGAACCATGAACTAGAGCAATTTTCAGAAAATTGGACAGTTTTAAACATAATATTTAAAAAAAGCTTAAAAATTTTAAAAAAATAGAAAAATTTAAAAATTAGGTCTCTGCTGAAAGCCAACATTATTTTTGGACAATTTATATGTTTAACGTATGATTTGAGGTCATTTTTTATAAAGATATTGATAATTATATGTGCAAATATAGATATTTTTAAATATAATCATATCTAATTTAACCAATATCCACATATATTTGACAAGTTATAAAATCATAATTTATAATATTGTTAATTTAAAGTCATATTATGTCATTTTATATATACATTTAATATTATTTTTATATAATTGTTACATCACTGGTCCAACCACTAATCTAACTAGTTGGACTATACAAACTAAATACTGATGACTTTTCTAGTTCAACTTTCAGTCCAACTTTTAAAACATTGCTTGGTAGTGATGAGCTTCTGTCATGTTTATTAAGACTTTCCAGATATTCCTCATGATAGCTCTTCAAGTTTCAAGACTTGATTAATCTTAGTGTGTGTGTTTAATCATTTCATAAATAACAATCACTAATTATTAAATCATAATCAAATCATACATAAAAGACAAATTTAATTTTTAGTTTTCATAAAAAAAAAACTTTCTGGAAGAAATTGAACAAAGGACTCGCATTATTATTACTATTGAACATAAATGGATATGCTACAGAGGCATTATTTAAATTGCATGAATTAAATATCAACCGTTGAAAGAGCAATAGAAATTGAACTATGCACATAGCATAAATAATTATTGAAGCTGAGGAGCAAATGATGAGCATGAAAATTATTTGTTTTTCTCAAAAAGTAAACATTTTTTTTATTTTTTTAAATAGAAAAATAACATATTTTTACTAAATTATTTGGTTTTAAAAATATAATAACATTAAAATAATTTTTTATTACATAATTTGATTTGATTTTAAATTATTTTGATAATTTTAAGACTCGTTTGTTTAAGATTAAAAAATAAGTGATTTTAGATAATTCAAAGATTTTATTAAAGGGTTAAGCTAAGGGTCATTTTTGCCCTTGAACTTTATCTTTAGAGTTGTGGATATACCTTAAACTTGACATTGAGTCATTTTTATCCTCAAATAGTTGTTATGTGGGTTATTTTAGATAATTTTTTAATATTTGTTTATAAGGGTTAAAGGTCATTTTACCTTGTAACTTTTCCCTTAGAGTCTATGAGTACTCTCGATTTTGAGACATTTTTGACCCTAGATGTTTTAAATTATATTTTTATAATAAAATATTACATGTGAATCTCACTCTTCTTCTCCCTCTCCCCTCTCTCCTCCTCCATGTTCTCTCTCCTCCATTTCTCTAGTTTTCTTCTCCATACTTTGTAATAGAGCCGATAATTTGGGCTAAACTTGTATAAGTCCAAAAAAATTCAGCCTGTAAAATAATTATTTTTTTACTATTTGAGCCTATTTGAGTATGCTTGACAAAATTTAGGTCAAGTCTAATCAAGTTCAGGCTTGGTTGAATACTCAAATGAAAAAAATATTTTTTAAGTATATATATACATATTTATCCATGTGACATTCAACTAAGTTTTATATTGGCTATTGAGGATCTACCACACCCAAGCTTGTAAGTGAAATCAGGTGATTAGATTATACTTTAAGTGAAAAATTTTAGATATTTGGGAGCTATTATTCAATATAATGGAGAAATTGATGGAGATATTATACATAAAATACAAGCTGGGTGGTTAAATTAGAGAAAGGCTAAATGAATTATTTGTGATCATAAGGTGCCAAATAAATTTAAAGAGAAGTTTTATCGAACTATTATAAGATTAGCAATATTATATGATAGTGAATGTTGGGCTTTAATAGGATAGCAAGAGTATAAAGTTGGAGTAGTAGAGATAAAAATATTAAGATGGATGTGTGGACATACATATAAAGATAAAATCCAAAATGAGCAGATGCGGGAAGAAGTGGGCGTCGCACCTATTGAAGGAAAATTGGTAGAAAATCATTTGAGATAGTTTGGACATTTACAAAGAAGACCACAGGAAGCACCTGTGAGGATATTAGAACAAATAACTTTAAGCTCTGTCAAGAGAGGTAAAGGAAGGCCTAAAGAGAACACTTTTAAAAGTTGTTGATTAAGAGTTCTTAGTTAACAATATTTCTTAAAGCTTGATAAATGATAGAGTACAATAATATTGTACAATCCATGCAGCCGACCTCATCTAATGAGATAAAGCTTAGTGTTGTTGTAGTTGTATATATACATATTTATATTAAATATTAATTAATCCTTTAATTCATTTCACTAAAAGATCATAAATTTTAATTAATAAATTTTAAAAATAATTTTGATGTATGATATATAAATTTTAGTTCATTTTATTTAATTGAAATTTATGGTCTCTTAGTGGAATGAATTAAAGGTCAATTAATTTTTAATATATTATATATATATATATATATATATTTATTAAAAACAATTTTCATTTAGATATTCGAGCAAAGCTTAAACTTGATGAGGCTTGGCCAAATATTTTGTTCGGGGCTGAATTATGGACTTCATTGCAAAGTTTGGAGAAGATTGAAGGAATGGAGGAGAGAAAATGTGACGGCGGAGAGAGAAGGGAGATAAGGAAGAAGAAGACTAAGACCCACTTGTACTATTTTATTATGAAAAATATAATTTAAAATGTTCAAGAACAAAAATGCCTAAAATCGTGGTCAGGGGACTTGTAGACTTTAAGTGAAAAGTTTGGAGATTAAAATGACCCTTGACCCTTGTAAACAAAATGTTAATAAATGCAAGTGGTTCTATGCTCATAAAAAGATTAGTGGCGTAACCCAATTTACCTTCATCTATCAATATCAATTGCATCCATTCCTTTTTTTTTTTTTTAACATCTATCTATATTTTTTTGTTCAACAATCTTTAATATATATATATATATATATATTATATACCATTTTCTAAGATTCTCTTAATATCTCTAAAATTAAACTCTACTAGTATACTATACTCAATCACAATGTCTTTTATATTTATATGATTATAGTTTCTTAAATGGGGAATAATTTACATATTTTTATTTAATCCCCACTTAAAATATATAGCCCCTCTCGGATAATTCTTTTTACTCAAAATAATTACATGATAAAAATTCAATCACCTTGAAATAATTTTTTGAAATCACATCAATGCTAATAAATATTTACTACATTTAATTATTTATTCTTCATACTAATGTTATGTTTTAAGAATATAATTATAATCAATTTATTTTGTTTAATATTTTCTCAATTCCATATTCTAATTTATTAAATCACAATCATACGTGTCTCTATATATAACTTGGAAATATAAATTAAGTTATCCCAAACCTCAATTTACTTAATAAATCATATCTTAGTATTACTTAAATTCTAACAACAAAAATTAGACTGTTACAACTGTTAAACGTATTGACATTGAGGACAAAAATGACCCAGTGTCAAATTTAGGGTACCTATAGATTCCATGAGTAAAGTTTAGCAAAGTGACATTTAACCCTTTATTAAAAGATATTTATTTTGTAAAGATTTTATAAAAATCAAATATTTTTATGTTTTGGTTACAAAATAAAAAAGTGATTATTAGTTACTAGTATTTTTATTTAACTCCCAATAAAATAGTTATTTATCTTCAAACTAACACTATCTTTTCATATTTACCATCATTTAATAGGATATTTAACTTAAAAAAATATAAAATGATTTATTCATTAGGGAAACTATAAAAAAAAAACTAATGATTACACTTTGAAACACTAAAAATGCCTTACATTTTTAAAATTTTAACTCTTCAAAAAATGCCTAACATTTTTAAATAGAGTGAGTAGTTATTTCTAAATTTTATAATATTTTCCTTAATTTCCTTTTTATAAAAATTATTTATTATTTATTTATTTTAAAATTTTATGATATCTTCATGTATCTCATATTTTTAAAACATTCTCTCTCATCTAATACATCATATTAGTTTTAGAAGTTATTCAAAGTAGCTTCTTAAAATAATATATATATATATATATTTATTTACATATTTTAATTATTTTTTAAAGGTTTAAACAAACATCATAAAAATTTGCAAAATAATTTTTTTTCAAAAATAAGTGAATTTTCTCAAAATAATCTAAAACAAACATGCCTTTAATTTTAATATAATTTTGCTTCAATTTATTTATATAAAATTATGATAAAAGGGTATTATAATTATTGTGATATTTGTTTATTTTTATAATTCCTCTTTGGTTTCTCCTATCTAACCAAAAACACTAGGTGATAACATTTTCTTTTTATTTTTCTTTTACTGACATTTTCTCTCCTCCTAACTTTTATTCCCATAATCCCATCCAAATAGAGGGTTAGGGCCAGTTTGATTACCTACAAGCAATGTTTTAAAAATTGGATTAAATGTTAAACAAAAAATGTCAATGGGTCTTGGCTTTTTTTGTGTAACCAGCTGTGACATAATAACTAAATAAAAATAATATTAAATGTAATAATGTGTGTGTATATATATAAGAAATAAATCTATAATGTGTCTAGTTAATAAAATAACAAACATGATGATGATCATATTAAAAATTATAATATTATAACTTGTCAAATATAAGGGATATGCTTGAATTCATGGTTAAATCATATAATAGTCACATCTTTCTAGAGAAAAATGATCCCAAATCAGTGAGTAGCTTCAGTGCTCATCACCTCTAATGAGAGTTAAGCCATTTAGATCTAATCTTGGTTGAGAGGTTTAAAACTTTTAAATTATAATTTTTTTAAAAAAAATAAAATTTGACAAGCCAAGGTAGTGGGGATGTGACCCCCAGTATATAGTCCCTCGTCTCTGCCACTGAGTGGCTGAGTTGTTGATAGGGAAAATTCAATGCTGACAGTCAAAGAAAATCAAGAGTTTATATGTATGTGTATATTGGGATTTAAATCCTCTAAAATTAAGATTGACGATTTTTAGTGAAAATTTTATTTTTTTAGCATTTTTTTTCTTACTTTTCCCATTTTTTTCTTTGCTCGTTCAAAATGTTTCTTTACATCTAGTTCTCATTGCAAAATATATAATTTATTCAGTTCAGAGAACGTGTCATACAAGCTTTGGTCTTGCCTACTAGATCTATAGTTCGTGAATGAAAGAAACATTCTTCAACATTACAGGATAGTTTCAAGAAATACGCATGTCATTATCTATCTCTGTGCTATACTCTCTGCAAGATCACAACACAATCTCCAACACGTAGTGGTTCCGGCTAATACTTCAAATATTTAAAACTTTGGGACCCTTCTTCATCAACATCTCAAGGGCAGAATAGTTAGCTAGATAATGGATAAATTAGTCCATTGGCTGAAAAAAAAAAATCTTGTGCTTAGAAAACATGAACCAAATTTTTAAAAATTTGAAAGTGTGGCTCATTTACATTGATATACAAAGAGTTTATCATTAAAAATTTAAAAATTTATAAAGAATTTAATAATTGATATACAATAGTATATTATTAACAAAATATAATAAATGTTGGATTATTTTCTTAGTTTAGTTTTATAACATGGGCTGTGTTTAGAAAAGCCCTTTCTCTAATTTATTCTTTGCTTTCACTGGTGCATAACTACACTTAAGAGAATGCATGGGAATTATGGGATTGTAAGCAAAGTGGCTGAGCTATTAATAGGGTTTAACGATGATGGGATACTACCACAAGCTTCTGGCACTTCATGGTTGTGCCTTCCCTCGTACGTAGTGATCACTTCACCAACGTTGTCTGAGGCTCTCTCTATGTGCTTTCTCACGGGACATCCTCGCTGCGTGCACTTGTAGTAACTCCTATACATATGTCACACATTATATTATTCCCAACAACAAAAATGACACTGTTGAGTCCCACATTGGGGGGGACACACATTTGTACAACTCTAAACAAAGAAAGTTATCATATACAAAAAATAAACATAAAAAATAATGGGGATAATGAAAATTTTAGTCATTCAAGTTTGTCTTAGTTATTGATTTAGTCTCTTAAATTTAATTTTTTATCGATTTAGTCCCTTATATATTTATATATTTAAAATTATCATATTAGTCCTTTAAGTTTGAAAATTCAAATTTATTTTCAAATGGATATAATGTTTAAAGTATTTTGATAACTATGTATTTAAATGAGAACATATTAACCTTCAAAATATTTTATTTTTTATTACTCTAGTCCCTTACGCTATGTAAGCTATCATCAGTATTTCTTATCCATGTCAACAAAATTTACCAATGTTATCTCGTATATTTAAACAATAAAGACTAAATTGATAATTAAAGTAAACTTAGGATATCAAGTTGATAAAAATTAAATTTAAAGGATCACATTTACAACTAAGGCAAATTTAAGGGAATAAAGTTTCATTATTTCAAGATAATGATATTTCTGTTGTTAAAGATTTGACTTGTACCTCACAATAATATTGGTTTACCCATGTTACCAACCGCAAAACCTTATCATACCTTCTCTAATAAGCAACTTGCATGTTTCTGTCATGTTCTAAGTGGTTTGAACCATAGAAATCAAGACTTGCTAGCCCTTTTGGTTTGATGTCTGGAATTTAAAATATTGCTGTGTTGTGGGCAAAAAAATTAGTATTTTGAAAAGAAATTAAAAGGAAAAAAAAAAGACCTTGGATTTGGATTTCCCTTGACTAATTTTTGTCCATATTTCCTCCATCTGTATCCATCGTTTACAAGATCTATCTCACTGGCCATCTGGATCATAATTTTGTGTATGTCATCTTTATTTTGTTTAGCTTCTGTTTTCCTGTAAAATCAATAATCAATTAAGGTGGTTAATTTGTATAAATGTATTGAGAAGGCTATTTAAGGTACTATAACTAGCACTGCAAAAAAAAAAAAAAAAAGACTTTTTGGCAAATATAAAGTCAACCTCATTTATTGAAATACAACTTATTATTATATCATTAATACTTCCTCCAATCTATAATGTAAGTAATTTTTAATAATTTGCAAGCCAATAAAATTCTTTTTCCCATGAAAATATATACTGTTTTTCCTTTTTACTCTTTGTTTAAATTTATGATGAGCAAAAAAAAAATGTCATAAATTCACACACACAAAAATCTAAGTTAATAAATACAAGGGGTTAAATGGATTTTTTTTTTAAAAAATACTAAGTTGCTTATATTTTAAACCAAGATTAGTTGGGAGAAAACATTCATATTTTATTGGACTAGAGGGAGTATGCTATACAATAGAAACAAGATCTCTATGCCACCTAATGCTTGTTCAAGTAGTAAGGTGAGTCGGGTATAGATAGAAGCTAAGGTTTTGAACCCTTCTGATGTATCAAAATAGGAAAAAAAAAATCTCTGCAATAGACACTACCCCTTGATTTGGCTGTAGAGAAAATTAGCGGGGAAAGAAAACGAGGAGGAAAAATTGCCAAAAGTAGTAACTTTTTTAATCATTTTAATTTGTTTTCCATCCTAATTTTTCTTCCCCTCTAATTTCTTTCAACTTTTCTTCTCCCCCCCCCCCCAAAAAAAAAAGCTTACATTATTACAAGACTACGTGACTCCAAAATGTTGAAAAGGGGCAATAAATATACTTTAGAGAATGCATGGTACCGCTATAGAAAAACAATGCACTGGCGGCATTTTTTTCCCCCTTGGCGTTTCCAGGATTTTAAAACACCCCCTAGCTAAAACATTTTTTTTTTGGTTAGTGTAGATGCCCCTAATGTTGATACATGTCACTTTCAGTTTTGTTAGGTCAAATAGATTTTCAATTGAATTTCAAAGATTAATGAACTTTCAAAGTAACACCATAAATACCACAAACAACATTTGCATTATCTGATAGCATGTCAAAATTACTTTTCAAATGGAAAACCTGTATCCAAACATAGCTAAACCTCTTTAATTCACTCTAATTTCGAAAATGGATTACGGAAAAAGAAAAGTTTACCAAGTATCATGTTCAAAATCTAGATATGAGATTTCTGCTTTCACATTATAAAAAGCAGAAATTGCACAAGAATTTGAAGTTGTTGCATTTGATGATCTCGTATGAGAGGGAGCCTTGACATGATTATGAGTGCCTCGATAAATAATTTTAGTAATCTCTCCATCTACTAAAGATCTCTCTACTTTCTATTTTGATGGACAATTTGGGTATGTACATTTGTAATAACTTCTTAGATTTTCGGTTCTTTTCACTTGTTTTTGCCCATATTTTCTCCACTTATATCCATCATCATCATCATATTCTTGTGTTTGTGAATGGTAATTTCTATAATAATTTTCTGAAGGATCCTCGTAACTTGGTGTTTCATGAGACGAGATCAAGTTCTGATTTGAAGCGCTCTCAGTTTTAATTGCTATACTCTTTCCTGTAGAGAAAGAATATCCATTTTGACCTTCTTCGTCAACCGCCCTTGGAGGTCTCTGTTATAATATGAAATCATGGAGAATTATCTGTAAACTTTTTTTTAATTCAAAAGAAACTATATTATAAAAAAGGTAACAAGTACATAAAAAAAGAAACTATATTGTAAACTGCAATGAATTAAATCAAAATTGGATGAAAAAAATATGAAAAAAAATATCCAGAACAAAAATAAATGGGAATATTTTTCTTAAATAACATAAGAACTTATATATTGTTATCTTAATTATTTTATTTGAAATATTTATAATTGATTTTCTTAGAAAAATAATAAAAATGATCATTAGATAACAAATTATGAATAATGATATAACTGTTTAAAATTTTTTTAAAACATAATAAAAAAATAGTAGCCATTATATTAATGGAACATGACATCCTTAAACTAATCTTAATTAATAAAATATGCTAAACAAACAACAATAAAATTTATATCAACACAAAAATCAATTCAATTTTAAAAATCATTCATGATTTCGTATGAATATTCTCTCATTAATTTAGAAATATAATAGATAAACACAGATTCAATAAAAACATTATCATTTCTTTTTTAATTAAGAAAGATTAACACAATACTTAACGTACCTGAGAACCTGAGTCGAGAAGCTGAAAAAATCTACTAGACTTGCTGGGGTTGTCAATATTGTAGAACGATGAAGGATAATGATCTGGTTGGAATTTGAAAGAAAAACTTGGAGATTTGTTTATGTCTTGTTCCTCCCAATGTTGAGAAAATCTACTTGACTTGTTGCAATCGTCATCCAAGGATGTTGGTGTCAATAATTTCATGTCTTGTTTCTCTAGAAGATGTGAAAATCCATTGTCATCCAAGAAGAACGCCGGTGAAGGAGAATGGTGATCTGGTTGGACATGGAAAGGGAAATTTTGTAAGTTTCTGACTTCTTCCCCTGTAAGAGGATGAGAAAATCCACTTGACATGATATTGCGTTTTCCATTGAAGGATGATGATGAAAGAGAATGGTTTGGTTGGACGTGGAAAAGGAAATCTGTGAAGTTTTTGTCTTGTTCTTCCTGAACCTGAGGAAATCCACTTAACTTGCTAGGGTTTTCATCAAAGGATGATGAAAGAGAATGTTTCGGTTTGAGGTCGAAGTGAAAATCTGGCAAGTTTATGTCTTGTTCCTCTTGAAGAGGAGGAAATGAACTTGACTTGCTAGGTTTCTCATCAGAGGATGATGGAAGAGTTTGCTTCAGTTTAAGGTTAAAAGGAAAATATGGCAAGTTCATGTCTTGTTGTTCCTCTTGAATCTCTGAAAATCTACTTGACTTGTTAGGGTTTTCATCAAAGGAAGTTGCAGGAGAATGCTTTGGTTTGAGGTCTAAAGGAAAATTTGGCAAGTTCTTGTCTTGTTCCTCTTGAAGCTGTGAAAATCCACTTGACTTGTTATGGTTTTCATTAAAGGATGTTGCAGGAGAATGAGCTGGTTTGAGGTCGTCGAAAGGAAAATCTTGTAAGTTTATGTCTTTTACTTCTTGAAGCTGTGAAAATCCACTTGATTTGTTAAGGTTTCCATCAAAGGATGTTGCAGAAGAATGCTTTGGTTCGAGATTGAAAGGAAAATTTGTCAAGTTTCTGTCCTGTTCCTTATTATTACTTTCTTGACCTTTCCCAGAATAGCTCTTCCCTTCCAGATCACAAAATATGATTGATTCATAATCACACTACAATTGTAAAAGTAGAAAAAAAAATTAGTTGGGCCAATGCCATATCAATTGTTGATTTGAGACTTGAAATTTGCAGTCCTTATTACCCAAGAAGGAATTCATCCAAAATTAACCAAGAAATTAATGAGAATATGAACAAGACTGCCATGAATATGTGTAAAGGTAAGAATACCTTGGAAGCATATTCATGGACGTCTTGTTCATTAAGACATCACAGATAATTTTCTGTAAAAGCTGCAAAATATATCATCTTCATCGATCGAGAATTAAACCTAAAAATAGAGAATAAGAAATTAAAATACCTTTGAAGCTTCAAGAACAACCGGCAAGTCTAAAAATCCACTAGACTTACCCGGTATCACATCCAAAAATGAAGCCATTGTTGGCTGGAAAGGAGAACTTGGTGATGAGCTTTTTTCTTGTTCTCTAAGACTTTCCAGATTTTCCTCATAATCACTTTTCAAGTTCAAGACTTGATTAATCTGCGAGTGTATAGATATATATAATCATTTAATCAACAACAACTACGAATTACTAAAGCCCGATCTATCATATATAAAAACCAGCAAATTTAATTAATTTATATATAGATTCTCCGACATTATGCAAAAACTTTCTGTGAATAATTGGACAAAGAAGGACTTGGATGTGTTACAGAACTTCTAAACTGCATCAGCATGAATTAATTATCAGCAGTTGAAAGAGCAATAGAAACATGCGATGAGCATGAAAATAAATATGTAAGCGAGATGGTAAATTACGGTGCTTCTTTTTTCTGATATCAAAGTGCGATGTTTCTTTTGCTGGGACGATGCCATTGCATTTATAGGGAATTAATAGTTAAAGTTTAAAACCACAGATATTATAAATTAGATATGATCGAGCGAACAGAATAATTATTATTTTTTGGTATTGTGCATTTTGAGTTTTGTTATTTTGTTTGTTGTTTTTGTTTTAGTTTGTATTTTGAATCGAACCTATGAGTTACTTATTTGATTAATTTCTTATTTTATTAAAGATGTCAGTGTAATGCTTTATAATTTTGAAATTTAAGCTTTGAAATCTAATATTGTATAAACAAGATTATCATACACAAATCCCCAATGGATAAACTCAATGTTTAAAAATTAAAATTACAAAACTTTAACAAATAAATAAACGCCCACGACTGTCATATATATCCAAAATGAAATGTGAATAATGAAAAAAAATATAAAAATAAATATAAATGAAGTAACCAACACTTTCTTCTAAAAATGAAAACTTTAAAAGAAACATCTATTTCTTTTTAAATAAAAGGATGCCAGCAAATTATATAAATGAAAATAACAGAATAAAATAAAATTGATGCTTTGTATTATTTGTCTGATTAAGAATTAATCGAATATGCCTACTAAATCAGGCAATATCAAATTAACTAATGTTAATGAAACTATTTATTTAACAAGATTATAGTACACTGATAAAATTAATGTTTAAAAATTACACGATTTTATTTAGAAAAGGAATATCCACAAATAATCATATCTAAATCAGTCAATATAATTTGTGTTTATGTTTAATTTTTATTTATTTTAGATAAATATTTTTAAATTATTTATTTAAATTTATTTTCATTAATTATTTCAAGTTTTTAAAATATAATTGACGGGAGATAGTAGACTATTAGATTATAAGGGAAAATTAATAAGAGATTTATACACATATAGCGCATTTGATAGGATCAAACAAAGAGAACATTCTAACATTTAAAATATTTTGCAATTTGGCCGGATTAATTTAAGTTAATTTGCAATGACAAAAATACCCTTTTTCCTCCAATCTAAAACATATTATGCCCACTAAGCTAATGGTAAAATATTTAAAAGTATTCAAATATTGAAGCGATATAAGTTGTGAAAGGGCCACGATTATAATCATTTAGTTATGAAAATTTTGCTATTATGTTACACAAGTTTTTTTCATTTGTTTTGTGGATTAAAAAGAAAAATTCACACCCAATTGATTGTAAATGGGCTACATTCCAAAATTTTTAAAACCTTCTTTTCATAATCTCTGGTTAATATATTTTTCACGGTCATTGGGCCAATTTATTCAAGTAAAATAATTATAATTTTTTCAATATAATTACAAATAAACTATTAAATAATTTAAAATCTTTAACATAATATTTTCAATGGTGTTATAAGTTGGATACAAGTATATGTGGGTTTTGAAAACAAATGCAAAGTTTCTTTAATTATAATAAAATGAAAGGGAGATAATTGTATCTTACTTTAAATTAAAATAAAGTCATGATAATATATATATATATATAATCAAGATATAAAAGTACTCGTATAATATATATTTAAATTACATCAATAATTAATTGCAAATATCATATCAAATAGTTTTTGGTTGCTTCATGATTATTGGAACATTCGCCGTAACTATCCTGAAAATATTTTCATCGTGAATTACTTGTCATCTTCTTCTGACTATTTTTTTGTGCAACTTTGCATTAATAGTAAGTAATGTATTTAAGTTACTTGATTAATGATTAGTTTCCAAAATTTATTTTCCCATCTTTATATGTTGATTATTCAAGTATATTGGAATCTGGATATGCAGTCGTGATGTTAATTATGTTGATGATGGACAAACTTGCAAAGGAAGCTCGAATGGCTGAAGTTCGCCCATTTAGTTGTTAGAATGGATGGAAATGTAATAGATTAAAAAAAAATTAAATCACTCTTTCTTTTTATAGTGAACATGATAAAATTCAATACTATATTTCATATTTCAATCATCTTATTTTTATTATTAATTTTTCAATCCATTCTATTTAATATTTTTTTTTCTAATAACCAAACGGGTCCTAATTGCTTGGGCATTTCGTTCTGCCCTTTACTCTTCCTTTGTCTTCCTTTTTCCAACTAGGAAACTGAATTCATTCAACGAACAGAGCAATAAACTACATCAAGGTTACATTCAATAAGAGGATAAGTACTTAGGAGCTTCCTCATCATACATATCATGAGGAGGGGTCATGAGTTCGAATCCTAAATATGCATCAGTGATTAAATCTTGATGGGAGGTGCTTGCAAAGACTAGATTAGTTTGGAACAAAGACCTGGAATATCAGAAATCACCAAAAAAAAAAAAAAACAGACGAGTGATCAAAAATACAAAATTTAGAGTCTGAACTATGAGATAATCTACCAAAATAATTAGCAGTCTGATTGTTTTCATAGAATAAATGTTGTAAAAGTAAACTCCAATTTTTACGGCAGAGCATCCGTGCCTCCTCCACAATGTCTTTGAAAGGATGTACGAAGCTTCACATCCTTTTGTGATGAGATTGACGTACGTTGGCTTCAAGACAATGTAAGTAGATATGATGACCTTGTATCCATAATCCAAGTGTTAGATATGGCAATACATCCAAGAAGGGATAAATTATATGCTAAACAAATGTATTGATATATATTTAAAACCTTTTCACAGCAAAACTGAGCATAAGTTAGCGGAAGTTACGCCAATTTGTCTTTAGTCTCTATTTTTGTATAAGCTTGAACAAATATCTTAAGTTTAAGACTTGTACCAATGGTTGAAAACAAACTTTAAGTGAAATCTTTAAGTTAAGAAGTGAGAAAATTCGAAATGTAGATTTGAACACTAAAACAGAGTATAAAATTGATGTGTTGGAAATGTAAAGAGATAAGAGATGGAGATATTGAAAATCTAGATTTATCATGGTTTAGCTCTCTCAACTTGACCTTACATCCAATTATTCTCCAGGAATTATTTGAGAATTTCTTCACTACAATCTCTCAAATTTATCAGTGAACTCTTTCTTCACTAATACAAAGTATGGAATTTAAGGGGCGCTTTCTACATCGATTGAAAAGCAAACGATGTAAAAAGTTAAGGCGGTGACATTTTCATAATTATAGTGAATGATTGTAGACTTTCTACGTTAAGTGAACCATTAATCGATGTAGAAAAGTCATTTTCTACATTGAATGAGGGTGTCACTTGATGTTAAAAACTTTTTAAATAAATTTTCCTGCCCCCTCATTTTCTTCACACTCATCTACTCTCCCTCTTTCATTTTCCTCCAGGCATGACCCCCCCTCCCCTCCATTTCCTCCTGTTGTGATCCCTTCCCCCTCCCCTTCTCGCAACCCTCTACTTCTGCCTCTGCCTCTGCTGCCCCCCCGCCTACCACCACCCTTTCTTCCCTCCCCTGCACATATATTTCTACAATTTTTATTCATATTTTCAATTTCTTAGCTGTGTAAATTTATTCATTTAGTAATTTTTTAAAAAAGAAATTAAATACATGACCTAGAAAAAAAATTTGAAATAGATATTTACAAGAAAAACTTAATGAAACAGAAAAAGAATCTAATAAAAGATAAATTAGTCAATATAATTTATATTTATATTTCTTTAAATTTTATTAATTTTAGATAAATATTTTAAAAATATTTAGAGAGTAGATAATTGGCCTATAAAAGCAAATGAATGATTATAAAACTTTCAACATAATTATAAACAAAAAAAATTAGTTATTTTAAAATTATTAATGAAATATTCCTAGTGGTGTTAAAAATTGGATTAAAATATATGTAGGTTTTGAAAATGAAGAAGTGGGTTTCTTTAGGGCCATTTGGTATAATAGAAATACTTTTGATGGAAATGAAAATGGAAATGAAGATGCAGATGGAAATAAGATTATGAAATGTGTTTGGTATTCATATGGAATTCTTTTGTGTGTATTGTTTTTATTTGATGTTTGTCTTTATATTGTGAAATTAATAATATGCCCTTATCTCAAAAACCCTAACTTTAACACAAATATCCAAGCCACCATAAGAAATTATAGCCATTGTCTCTTGAGAATCAATCAAACTAGATCTAATCAAGCTATCAAAGCTATGTCAAAAATCAAAGCTACAGCTACCACCATCAAAAATCAAAAAAGTTGTTTGGTTTAAGAAGATGAACTGAAGATGCGAGAGTAGTTGGAGGATTTGGAGAAAGAGTTCAAATGATCTAAGGTAGCCACCAAGGTAAAGAAAACCAATCTAGAGACCAAAGTTTCCAGGCTTCACTATGATTTAGTGTCTTGAGATGGAGAAGATGAACTAGTAGAAGACAACAACAAATATGGGGAAGATGGAATCAGAGAAGATGAGATGCCATTGCAAAGAGGATGAGTTGCCATCACATCATTGCCACCAAGGGTAATGTTGGTCCAAGGGCTGGTGGAAATGCACTTCCATGCTCCCCCTCATTGAAGCCAATTCCATCAAATTGGCTTCTACATGGACGTCTAATTCAACCCAATTTTACCCAACCAAACATGCAACATTTTGAATTCCATATCTATATCCATAACCATTTTCACCCTCTCAATTCCCGCATACTAAATAGGGTAGTATTCTAACAAAGGTTGGTCTAGTTCATAAATATTTAGTTCATAACTTGAGATCAAATCTTGTTGCTGATATGAGGACTGTGTTGGTTTGTGATCTATAAATATTTTTATAAGCACTCTGTGAGCCTATAGGTATGTTCTATGTAAGGTTATCTTTATTAATTCACAATTAACTTCAAAATTGAGGTAATAATTGGACTAATCGAAGTGGAATACCAAGTTTGAAATATTCATATAAATAGGAGCTCAAGTTTTCAAAACTTAAAATTCTATAAAATTATTTTCAAAAAAAAACAAAATCAAAGCAAACATTACTACAAAAATAGTTTATGGGAGTGCTTATTTTTTGACTACAGGAGTGCTTTTAAAGTACTCTTGTATCTAGCGCTCTTGTATGAAAGTGTTCCCATAGAAAGAGCCAATGAGAGCACTTCTAGCTAAAGTGTTCTTGTTGATGGACACCTATAGGAGCACTTCAAAGAAGAAGCACTCTGATAGGTTATCTATTGGAGCGCTTTTTTTTAGAAGCGCTCCTATAGTCTCATTATTTTTTTAAATATTTTTTATTTCACAATACTATAACAATCTTCATATATTGATGCATAATTATCTAAAGTAGCACAAGATGAATTAATAAAAAAAATATACTTACATTTATAATTTAAAAGAATACAATATTTTGTGGATTCTAGAGCCACAATGTTCTAAACATTACATTTAAAAAATAAAAGATTATTTACATAAAAAAAATTTGCCAGTTACAATAATGCAAACCTGCAAAAATAAATAAAACAAAAGTTTAGATCACAAAAGTCCAAGAAAGATAGGAATTGACAAAAATAATATGAAAACAAGTAATGAATAAAAATAATAATTTTAAACAAAATTTTCTTTGAAACTTTGGAACAATAAGGAGTGGCTATCATTTTTCTCCTAAAAACCAAAGAATTGGGAGGGTACTCGTCCTCAAATAATTGAAATATGACAACTTCACTTAATATTTTAAACAATTTTAAACAAAACAAAGTTTCGCTTAGTATTTTCATCTTCACTTTTGCTGATTCCAACATTCTAGACAGCTGAAAGGAAAAATTAAATACGACAACTTCACAAGGTACTTAATAACAAAAACCAAAAGGCAACAGAAGATATCTAATTTTCACCATATGAGCAAGCAATGACATAATAACATAAACTTATCCCCATCTCTTTCTTCCAAACCAAAGAGGGATTTGAAAATTAAAAGTCTAGGCATGAGAACTTTGCAACAAAGTTGCAACATCAGTACTAGTTTAAATTTTAAAACATGAAGCTTCTTGAAATTTGCAATCAAAAGTTAACACATTTATATTCTAAACAATAGATTGAAAGAAATCAATAAACTTCTTGAATATAATCTATATATATATATATATATATTCAGGAAATTGTATTAGAAGATCTATATCAGTTACAATGTATTTTTCAGGAAATAAGCACAGCATATTTGCACCTCATTGAAAATATCAATAAAAAAGCAACAATACTTCAGCATTTTTTTGATCTGACAATACTTCAACTTGCCTCTAATAAAAATTAATTACAGTTTCTTCCATGTAACAACTCTGGGACTAGTTATCAAAGTGAAAACCCAAACAATGATTCTTGAAAACAAAATTTGTTGCTCAGTGACAATAACACTGAAAGTTTAGTGAGGCAATGGTAAACCATAAAGAGAACTTTAAATCATATATTCCATTTATGTACTAACATTCATGACTCCAATCAATAGAAATTAAAGAAGATCAAGAGAAAGGAACACCTCAAGGACAAGGAAGAATACGTGCTTCTCTCTCCACATGTAAGTTGCTGCTACAGCCTGTCAAGGAAGAAAATATTTTCACATAAACTTGCACAAATCAAACCCAGATGAAGCATTCTCTCAATTTCTCCAATGCTGAACCCACCAAAATACAGCTACAGTTATCATTTATCAATTTACCAAAGACATGTAATGACATGGAGATTTGAAGAGATGTATAGAATAAAAAATAATCACAAAAAAAAAAAGGAAGGAAAGACAGAGAATAAACAAGACAAGAAGTAATACCACAAAAATAAGGTTAAACATGTTTGTCATTGTTTGAATGATAGTTCAATCGCAGCAAATAAACATTTATTTCTGGGCCGTCGATGTCTCTTGAAATACACCATACACATATAGTTTGGCGAGAAGAAGAATCCAAATCCTTCAGTCCTGCATAGTGGGAGCGAGCAAGGATTTATCTAAAAAGAAGGCATGGAGATTAGCAGCAACAAGTTGGGCTACCTAATTGAAAGACTTGGCAATGAGAGCAGCAGCGTGCGGGGAGAGCACTGCATTATCCAAAGAAAAGAGCTAGGTGGGAACAACAGGTTCATTCTCGAACACGAAGAATATGATAAGCAACGGCGGGAATTTAATGTTTGACAAATTGTAATGAACATAAACATAATAAAAATGATCCAATACTTAATTTAATTCTACATGGGCAGGGTGCAAAACAAGAGATGGATTGGATTCCACTGTATGTTGAGTCAATTATAGGATGTACAACTTGACGTGCACAGAGAGAGAGAGAGAGAGAGAGCCATTAAAATTGTTACAAATGTAGCAGAAAATTGCACAGGGAGAGAGAGAGAGAGAGAGAGAGAGAGAGATGGGATTGAAGAAGTCACATGAGAGCTTAGTGGAAAACGAAACTGCATTTTGGCCTCAAGCTAATTAATTAATTCTTACGAGTGCCTACTAAATAAAACAGAGCTGGAATCTTCAGATCTCGAGGGAGCACGCGACAACAGGAAGCTTCATATCTGAAGCAATCCATCTTCAGAACTTGACTCAACGAGTAGCAGCAGTATGGACTGGAGCACGAGATGCGCACTGGGCACAGAGCCACGCAGATCGATGGCAACCATGGGCAAACTGGGCGCTTCATGACCCATTAGCCCCCATGGTACGAGATCGGACTTCCAGCAGTGCAGATCGATGATGGGATGCATGACGGAGTGAGTTCGGCGGTGAACTCATCTTCGGGTTTGTAGGCTGGAGCAGGCAAAGCAATATGAAAAGGAAGCTCAAATCTGAATAAATAAAGGGAGGGGTTGAGTTCCCGAATTGAAGATAAGTAAGGAGGAAATTTTTTTTAATGTGGGACATCGGAGAAGCGCTCCGATATCCAATCACATGGGAGATTTTTTTTAGAAAGCACTCTCATAAGTTTGATCATAGGAGTGCTTATCTTGAAGCGTTCTGATATCATTAACAATTTTTGTTTTTTTAAGTCAACCTATGGGAGCGCTCATGCCAAAAGTGCTCCCATAAGGTGTTTAGTTTTTATTTTTATTTTACATCTAGGGGAGCACTTTATCTAAAAAACACTCTCGTATAGTATATGTTTCATAACACTTTTAAAAAAAGCGCTTTGAAATGTTCTGTGTCAAATTTTAGGAGCATAAGCGCTCCGATATGAGCATTCCCATAAGTTGTTTTTGTAGTAATGAAAATATGTATACGAGAGCATGAAAATTATATAAGGTAAGATAATAATTCAAGTTAGGGTTAGAAGAGCCGAAAACAAAATTCTAGCATAATACACCATGGCACAAACTTTTATGCTATGTCATAAAATGCAAAACCCTATCATGGCAGACTATCTGGCTAAACTTTTGATGTGCCCCAAATCCCTATCCGATGTCTAATTGAGGTGATTTAGGTGTCCCACAGAAAGCTCATTTAGTGAATTAGCTAATGGCACTAGTCTCATTTACAAAGTCTATTATATTATAAAGTTGGACACTCAAAATGAAAACTACTGCTTTCTCACATTTTTCAACTTTCAAAGTGTCCAAAACCTATCCCAAGCTCTATTGGCCCATACTGTAACATCCTAAAAATTTAACCTTGATTAATTAGGGTAATTAAGTGAATTAATATAGTATACGGCCATAAGAGTCTAATGACTGGTGTTGGTTGTGGTTTCAGTTCTAAATCCAAGCTTGTAGTGAAGTTGAGTCTCTTGAGAATTCAAAAGGAAGAAAATTTGAATGGAGTGATTCTATGCCACATACTATGGCATGCAGCACTTGTGCCATAAGGCATATCTATCATCAATGAAAGGAAGACCTCTCTATGCCATGTACCATGGGATATGGTGTGTTCGTCGTGGCACATGGTCAAAATCTTGCTCAAACGAGCTTGTATCAATTCAAAAATTAGAAGGAGAAAAAGAGAGTAAATGAAGGGGACGTTGAGCTTTGCTAGGACTTGCAAAATTGGATGCTTAGGAGCATTTCTAAGCTATTGAACACTTAAGGCAAGGTTTCTAAACTCTTTTCCTCCTTTCTCTTCCATTTTCATGAGGATTTGAGTTAGAGTTTGAATTGAGAAATTTATTTTCGGTCCATAGGAGTTATGGGTCCAAATCCATTGACTTAAATAGAGTTAATGAGAGTTGTTTATATTATTTAAACATAGTAATAATGATTTTACACAATCTTGATGTTGGAGGTCCTTAATGACCATTTAGACCATAATGAGGGTTGTTGGGAGTGTTTAGTAGTTATTAATGGTGGTTTAATAGTTTATTAATAGTAACGTGAGTTAAAGGAAGCTAGTAAACCAAATGGGTATGTTTGAAAGTAAGTTGGAAATGATGAGATAAAATGTTGAAATTTATTCAAATAAGGATATTAATGATTATTCTTATGGTTGAATCGTAAATTAACCAATTTGGCACCATTCAAGCTTGAGGAGAGCTTTGAAAGTTTGTGTTTTGAGGGGTAAACCTTTAACCTCTCAAAGATTTGAGGTAATAGGAGGAAAATTTAGTTTGTATAATTTCTTGTTAATGAAGTATTTGTTGAATTAAATTGTTTGAAAACTTATTGGATATTTGAAACTTATTGATGCAAATTGGCATGTTATGTGATGGGTGAAATTCTTGAAATATGAAAATTAAATGAATATTAAACATATATGTTTGAGGTTTAAGTAAACATGCATACGTACTTGCAATGGATATTGAGATGTATGAAGTATGATGGAGATGATTTGTAATAAATATGACATGATGTGATAGTTGTCAATAGTTTTGCTTACTATGTGTCAATGTGTGCATGGAATGATGATTTTGGTAATGGCAACTTATTGTTAGAATTAAAAGTCAACTGGATGCCAACTATTAGAATCGAGAGGTAGCCATTGCTCCATAGTTTATTAAAAATTATTCCACTTGTTTTTTGAGAGACTCGAACCTAACTAGTCTCCACAATTTAGAGGAGGTTAGATTAGGGGTATAACATCCTATGGTTATTAATATTGAGAGAAATTGGGGATCACAAGTGAGTGAGATGGCCTTGGTCGGGCAGTTCCTCACGAGTGGAAGGTTTGGTTAGTTTGAGTTTGGACATAGTCACTAAATAGCCACCAGTTTTATGTTGGAAGTATCAGGAGAGTATAAGATTAGAATTGATCATGCGTTTCATATTTACTAGCCACATAGTTGTTATTATTATGACCCGACGAGATTTGATAGGGGCACATGGTTGTTAGCATTGTGATCCCATATGTGTTTTATCGTTCACGCATGATGTGAGATGAATTATGCTAGCCTGGTCACATGGTTGTTAATATTGTTGTTGTGGCAACTTTTGAAAAGCAAACAAAGTATTTGAAAGAATTGTATTTGTCATTTATATTTATAATTAATTGATATGCAATTGTATAGATTAGATTGATCTTTGTTATTGAGTGATTATACTTACCCCTCATTCTTCAATATTATAGAGACTAGCTCATTGGATCAAGATTAAGGAAAATAGCCAAGGGCTTATAATTCGGAGAAAATCCTACCTATAAGCCTTGTAGTTATTTGTATGTGTATTTGCATTGATAATTTGCCAACTAGGATTATATATAATTTTTGGCTACTTGTACTAATTGTGAGTTTGATTGGAAAATGTGTATTTTATGCCTTGGGTTTTATGTGATACGATTGTAAAATTTAAAATAGAGCCAAAATACTAGTATAAATACAAAGTTGTGTAAATAAATGGATATGATGATTTATGTGTTAATTTATAAAGTTTTGGCTCCCCCTCATATTTTGTGATTGAGGGGGTTGAGCATTGAAAAGTTGACATATGTATGATTAGTTGGTTGTGGTGTGTTGCACAGGTCCATTATAGTCCTTTGAGTATGGTTTAAGGGTTGGTGTAGGCTTTTAGCGCTTGTATTGTAAAATAGATACCTACTTATATATTATTGTGAAAAAGGAATAAGTTTGGAAATGAGTGTCCATCTTTTGATTGAAAATTGATTTGATTGTGAAATCATGCCACTAGCTAGAGTTAAAAGAAAACTCTCTATAGACACTTAGATCACCTCAAATGGACGTTGGACGAAAAAATGAGGCGTATTAGAAGTTCACCCCCAGAACTGTCTGATGATAGCAAATATGTCGTCAAATTTGAGCAATGCACTAGATAGACGTGGAGTATCTGCAATGAGCTGTGGTGCATCATGTCATTTTGTTGAAAATGATGTTTTTTCTCACTTCCTTTACAAATGCTACAATACAAAATAGATTCCCCTGCTTCTATAAGAATGTTTCACTTTAATTTTCAATAAATGTAGTTGGAGTATTTTGATTTGTGAAAACTTGGGATTCCATTCTTGCAATTTTACAAACTTAGTAATCCTTTTAAGGTTAGTCCCTTGATTACCCAAAACATGGAGTTAATGTGAGACGAGTAAGGGAGACCTTACACATACAACTACCTAGGAGACCTTCGATAGACTTAGGACAATCTATACAACATACCATAGCAACAAGATATAACATATTTCACAAATTTAAACCGCAACCTCAAACTCATCAAAAGCAAAAGGGGATGCATTTTAACATCAAATCTTACAATCTTCAGTTACAATTATCTTAAAGTCAAAAACTCATACTTGCACTAATATTTTGGCCTTGCCTAGACTTCTCAAATCACAACATACCATTATAGGGCCTAAAATACAACCAATCAATATAAACAATTAAATAGTACAAGAAATATAAGAATATGTATTTTTTTAATTGGCATTATCAAATTAGTTACACATATATAAATCAAAATAAAGAGGCCTATATTAGGAAACAAAGTTCCTAGGCCACTAATGTTTTTCTCCTTGTCCTAACCCAAGCTAGCATTTGTAAAATGTTAAATGAGGGATGAATATAACTTTTTAATAACTAAGGTACATCAAGCACATATTAATGCATGTTAATTAATCATAGAGATGCAAATGGCATATTCAAATGAAACATGTTCACATATTAAACTGCTCAATTCATATAATCACAAAACTAACAATCATGTGATATTAGATTATTTAGCATGCAAGGGTCAAAACATTAACAATAATGTGCCTTTTATAAAACATGCAAGATTATAAAAATTACAACTATATGGCCATATCAATGCATGATCAATGCTAATCTTATACCCTTCTGATACTTCTGATATGAAACTGGTGGCTATTTAGTTGGATTCATCCATATCATTGGATTACCCAAGCTTTCTACTTGTGAAGAGCCATCTGACCAAGGTTGCTACGCTTGTGAGTCATGATTTTTCCCAATACTAACAACCATAAGGTGTTGTACCTGTAAGCTAGCCTCCTTATGAAATGGTAGAAACTAGTTAGGTTTGAGTCTCTTAAAGAAAAAGTGGGACAATCCTTATATAATAATGGGACAATGACTACTACTCGATTTTAATGATTAATAGTTTGGTTAACTTTTGATTTCAACGATAAGCCACCAATGTCACATGAATTTATCATTATTCCTCTCCTTAGATGAACTATCACCATAAATGATCATGCCATGCATATAATCATCATAATTAGAATCCAATTTTTCATCATCATTTTCATCATAACACAATCATTATATATTTCTTGCTTCACAAATTAGCACACAACTTCACACTCACTTACAATACATAACTCTACATAACTCATCAATTTACCATCATCTTGTATTACTCATTTGAGACATGACATAAGCACAAGTTTTGTTTAAGTTAGTCTATATCACAACAACCATTCCATTTACAAGTTCACACACATTTATTTTTAATCTCTCATAAATCATAATCTATGATTTTCAAATATTTCATGATGCACTTGCATAAAAACACATTCACATATCTTGATAATAGTTTATAAAAACAAAGTAACTGATTAACACACAAAAGTAAAAATAAGATTCCCTAGTTACCTCAAACTTTTGAGAGATCAAAGGTTACCCCTTAATTACAACTTACTTTCTGAGCTAAATTCAATCTCACGGTGCTTCACAAGGTTAGTTTACAATTAATATTAACATCCATCACAAATAATGATCAAAACCACCACTTTCAATATCTAATTTCATACTTTAACAACCAAATTTCTTAACTATAAGATCAATCTCACATTTGATGAGTTCATTAACTTCCATTAACTTCATTTAGCTCTCAACAACTTAAATAATCACTAGTATATTGTAACACTTGCCCTGAGTGTTATCCAAAAATCACACAACTCAAACAAACTAAGTATGGTTAAGAGGTTGATCTTAAAACCAACTTAGGTAACAACAACAACAGCAACAACAAGCCTTTATCCTACTAGGAGGGGTCGGCTACATGGATTGCAAGATGCCATTATGCTTTATCATTTATCAAGCATTTAGGAATATTATTAATTAAGAGATCACGTTCAATAACTTTTAAGAGTGTTCTCTTAGGCCTTCCTCTACTCCTCTTAACAGGGCTTAAAGTTATATGTTCCACTCTTCTCACTAGTGCCTCCTGTGCTCTTCTTTGTACATGCCTAAACTATCTCAAATGATTTTCTATCATTTTTCCTCAATAGGAACTACTCTTACTTTTTTGCGTACGTGTTCATTTTGAATTTTATCTTTACGTGTATGTCCACACATCTATCGTAACATTCTTATCTCTGCTACTCCAATTTTATGCTCTTGCTGTCCCATTAGAGCCTAACATTTACTACTATATAACATAGCCGATCTAATAGTAGTATGATAAAACTTTTCTTTAAGTTTATTAGGCACCTTACGGTCGCAAATAACTCTTTTAGCTTTTCTCCAATTAAACCACCCAACTTGAATTCTATGTGAAATATCCTCATTAATTTCACCATTATTTTGAATAATAGCTCCCAAATATCTAAACTTTTTCACTTGAGATATAATTTGATCTCTCAATTTTACTTTCAAATTACTGTCAACTAGTCTCTTACCAAATTTACAATATAAATATTCCATCTTACTCTTACTCAAATAGAAACCTTTTGACTCTAATGTCCTCCTTCATAACTCAAGTTTTCAATTAACCTCTTCTCTTGTCTCCACTATAAGAGCTATATCATCCGTGAAGAGCATAAATTTAGAAATTTCCACTTGAATATGTTCCGTTGAAACATTTAGGATCAAGTTAAATAGATAAGGATTCAAAGATGATCCTTGATGTAGTCCAATCTTTATAGGAAAATCCTTTTTTTGACCACTAGACGTTCTTGTACTAGTTTTTACCCCCTCATACATATCTTGTATAACTTTAATATAAGAAATCCGTACTCCCTTCTTTTCCAAGGTTTTCCAAAGCACTTCTCTTAGTATATGGTTATAAGCTTTTTCCAAATCAATAAAAACCATGTGTAAATATTTATCTTTATAACAATACTTTTTCATTAATCTCTTTAGTAGATAAATTGCCTCTGTAGTTGATCTACCTGGCATAAAACCAAACTAATTCTCAGAAATACTTGTCTCCAATCTCAACCTGTGCTCAATTACTTTCTCCCATAATTTTATTATGTGGCTCATGAGTTTAATTCCTCTATAGTTAGTACAATTCTGAATATCCCCTTTATTTTTATAAATAGGAATCAATGTACTTCTCCTTCACTCATCAGGCATTTTCTTAGACCACAAAATCACATTAAATAACTTAATTAACCATCTCACCCCTTCTTCACCTAAACATTTTCAAACTTCAATAGATATACAATCAAGTCTGTTGGCTCTACCATTTGTCATTTTTTTAAAAGCTTCCTTTACCTCTTTATCACTTATTATTTAATAGAATGACAAATTTTGTTCTCCTTCACAGGTTACTAAATCCTCCAAGTTACTAGATGAACCCTCTTCATCGTTGAAAAGTTTGGAAAAGTAAGTCTCCCACTTATTTTTAATTTCATCATCTGTAACTGAAATTCTTCCCTCTTTATCCTTTATACACCTTACTTGTTGTAGATTTCTTGATTTTCTTTCCTTACTCTTAGTAATCTTATAAATGTTTTGTTCTCCTTCCTTCATCTCAAGGCTCTTATAAAATTCTTCAAAAGCTTTAGAACGAGCTTCACTCATAACTCTCTTACTTTCCTTCTTAGCCATACAGTGCCTTTCCCAATTTTCCTCATTGTTACACAAATGTATGGCTTTAAAATAATTCTTGTTATATTTGATTTTGTCCTGTACATTATTATTCCACCACCAAGACTCCTTATCTCTTGGACCAGAACCTTTTGATTCTCCCAAAACTAATTTTGCAACCTCTCTTATCTTTTTAGCCATATCTTCTCACATGATATTAGCACTTCTCTGAGATTCCTAAATTCTTTTGTCTAAAAGATTTTGCTTGAAAATATCTTACTTCTCACCTTTTAATTGCCACCACCTAATCCTTGGTGCTACTACTTGTTGATGTTTTTGAATTTTACTCATAATACACACATCAAGGACAAGAACCCTATGTTTTGTCGTTATAGCATCCCCGGGATCACCTTGTAATTTTTACAGAGTCTTTTATTTATATTCCTAATCAAAAGGAAATCAATCTGTGACCTTGAGGCTCTACTTTTGTAACTGATGAGATGATCATCTCTCTTCTTGAAATAAGTATTGGCAATTTTAAAATCATACACCAACGAGAAATTAAGAAGAGTTTGTCCTTCATTGTTTACCTCTTCAAAACCAAAACTACCATGCACCCTGGCATACTGACCAGCCTCCCTCCTGACATATCCATTAAAGTCTCCTCTAATAAAATCTTTTCGCTCTGTGGTATTTGTTGAATCAACCCCTCTAGATCCTCCTAAAATAATTCCTTAAGTCTAACTTCTGTCCCAACTTGAAGCGTATAAGCACTAACAATATTAACAGTCTCACGTCCAACTATCATTTTTAAAGAAATAATTATGTCTCCAATTCTGTTAACTTTTACAACATTCTTCTTCCACTCCTTATCAATAATGATGCCTACTCCATTGCGTGTACTTACTTTTCCTGTATACTAAAGTTTAAAACCATAAATATCCTTAGCTTCTTCTCCACTCCATTTTGTTTCTTGCAGGCATAGGATATTGATTTTCCTTTAAATCATAACCCCTACAACATCTACAAATTTACAATTCAATATTCTAACATTCCAAGTACCAAATCTAATCTTGCTCTCATAGACTAACCTCTTTAGCCGCGCATGTCCAGAATGATACGATAGCCCTTACTCATTTAATACTACATTCGGGCACCGATGCAGTGGCTTTAACTCACTTATCACTATACTCGAGCTATGCAGTGTGTTACTTACGGGCAAAGACCTAGCATTAACATCATAATATTGCCAATGGCCTAACACAACCCTCCTCCTTTACCCGGGCTTAGGACCAACTATAGGCAGAGTTTAAAATCAACTTAGGTAACAAATCATTTAAATTAGTAAACAAATACACCATCGCAAAATAAACATTTAAAGCCTTTAGACAAATTTATAGGTTCTACCTATAAAGTACGGAAGCAAGCTAGACGAAAGTGGGATAAAAAGATGCTGTGATGATAGCATTAAATTGCTGCCATGATAGCCTTCTCGGGTCAACTTCTAAGGGTGCTATTCCGCCATTTGACCACAGATCGAAGTGATTTTAAATCTCACACATCATTTTTTATGATTACTAGTAGTGTACCAAATTAAAAAATGATCTAACGATTGGATTAGAATTTGGATACTCAACAAGATTGGATAAAGTTGCTGTCATGACAGCACTTCTGGACCAATTTCTAAAGTGCACAATTTCATCATCGAACCTCCGATCTGAGAAGTTCCAGATCCCACATGTCACTTTTAAAGAGTAATATTAGCATACCAAATTTTGAAAATATCCAACAAATGGATTGAAATTGGTGTATGTTGCAAATTCAGCCACTATGCTGTCATGACAACATTAAATAGCTATCATGATAACACCTCCAAATCAACTTTCAGAGTGCACCATTTCTCGGTATGATGTTTGATCGAAGTGATTTCAAAGCCGACACAAAGATTATAAAAAATTTTACTTATGACCTAAATTTCAAAAAAATCCAACGATCGGATTGAAATTTAGATACCTAGATGCAAAAGTGCATCTTTTTGGTAAAAATTATTTTCTAAATTGTTCAAATCTCATCCTAATAGTCACAAACCTATGGGAACACTTTGGACACATCAAATAAGACTAGGAGTACTTGATAGAACATTTAAATAATGGAAAAACTCCTTATATCAAAATTTAACCACTCGGGTGCCATTTTCCAAAATGGACCCTATGCCCTCAAAATTTACAAATCATACAAGAGTAGCCAAAAACCATTCCAAATATCATATACACATATGAATACACATGCTAAACATTTTCACTTGGCTCAGAGATCTCTGTGGGCCCCACACACCCACTCTCTCTATCCAAGGTGTATGTTTGCTCACAGCACACCATTTGTAATGTAACCATTTTCCATTTACTTATAGAATCACATATATATCAAAATAAATATTTGCTTGTAGTGAAAAATTGGTCTACTAAGTAAATCCATCAAAACCATATGCAATAACCAAGTTTTCTAGCCACAAGTCTATAAGCAGACAAAAATTCATACACAAACCATACAATCCACACATATTCACACACATATATACATAATCACATCCTACTAGCACCTTAATCCTAAATAAATTACAATAGATTTTCTCAAAAGAAAGGGATTGTAGTTCTTTACAATTCACAAACAACCCCTAGCTTTGTTCCTTTTCCCATCCACCATTGGTTCCTTTGCTTGGACCTAAAAATATTGAAAAGAAAAGGGTTAGATAACCACAATCTCAGTAACAGAGAAATCCACATTAATTATACCAAGTAAGCTATAATCAAATAAACAAATAATAGATTCAACATAATATATAATTTAATCATTTCAAATGTATGAATGCATGACATAGGCCAATATGGCCTTTCCTGACAAATAGAATGCCCCCTGGTACTTTTTAGGTCGCAAGTAAATCTTATATCCACTTATACCTCTATAGGCATAAAACATAATCTAAGGCATGATCAAAACCACCTAACCGCCTGTGCTCCTTCAATATGAATCTAGAGCAGCCGAAGCTAACTCCTTCTTAGAACCAGCCTGACTTACTTTCTATGTGAGGGCTACTTTGGCCTAGGCATTCAACCTCATACTTCATATGTTGGATTTCCTCCCCCACTGAGAGGTGTCGAACACTCAATCCACTAACCACTTTAGTGCACTGAGCCCACAATATGAAAGGCAACACTAAGTACTAGCAATGTGCCATAGAATATCACAAGTTCACATCTCCTCATTGGTGAACTCCCACTGAGATCATGCCTTTCACTCTTGTCTACCTTTCTCGAGTATTGACCACTTCAACACTCTAACATAGTATAACAAAGATCACTCCTCCCTTAAGCAGTTCCTTAGTCTCTCTAAGATACCTAACCCAATTACACTTCCTTAAGTGCAACTTTCATTTTCTATAATTACAATGCATGCAAACAACCTCATTTCTATAAAAACATTATTGTTAAATGAATAGAAAATATATATACACAATTATCCAAGTAATACCCTATAAGTTTTTATAAAACATAATTAATTGCATTTGATCATTTAAAACATGTAATGCATGATAGCTAGTAATATTTATTCAAAAATAGCTAAACAAAGCAATAAGAAATATAAATTTTCCTGTTACCTCAACCCTTTATACCAAAAGGATTTTTCCTTGTATAGAATGAAACTTAGCTTGTTCTTTATCCTCCAATTAAGTTTCACCAATAATTCCCTATAATATATAAGTGATCCATATCACTTTTCATGACATATAGCATTAATAAAGACTATAACTCATATCACACAACTTGGGTTAATGAGCCATAATCCATCCTAATGATCCATATATTAAACCAGCCATTTACATAGTATCACTTAACAACCAAAACCATTTATTAGCCACCACTAGGCTAATTTCCAATTCATATAATTTTTAATAAATTAAAAATCTTCACTTAGTGTCACCAACTTTCACCATTAGCCCTTATAATGAAAATCAAACCTTAATTTAAATCTTATTGGATTCAAATAGCACAATTATAACCAAATCAATAGGCTTAAATCATTGAGGAGAAAAATCCAACCTCTTAGGGTTTGACTTTTACCCTAAAACTCCCTTTTTCATCCAATTGCCCTCTCAAAATATTAGAAAATCATATAGAAACTCAAAACAACCTCCCAAAGACCTAAGGAAACTAAAGCTTACAAGAATAAAACTTTTGGAATTAAATTTCAGAAATTTCCTCTTTCAAAAATTGAAGAAAACCAAGAGGGAAGGAGGAGGATTAAAGTAGGTATCTATCATATAGTCGAGCTTGTAATGGTTGTAAAGTCTCCCAGATGCAAGCCTAACTCCCTCTCTTCTTCCTCTCTTTCATTTGATGTTTTTTCCTTTGGTTTCTTGTTTCATTTCTGCGTGAATCTACTCTTAAAAAACCAATCCAAACACTTTGGGAAAAATTACAAGGAAGAGCCCAACATTTCTTATTATAACACAAAAGCCCTGGTCAACTTTGGTAATTTTTTCATAGTTAAAAATAAAATAAAACTAAACTTTTGCTGAGTAAAATTCAAACTTTGGACCTCTATCAAATTATTCTCAATTTTAATTTAATTATAAATATTTTATTTTTTTAAAATAAATTCGAATCTTAAAATTTTCAAGATGTTACATATATCATCTAACAACCTAAAATCATCGCCAATGTCACAAATTACTCACTTCAAACTCTTAAATTTCAACACTTTAATCTCCGCAAGCTCTCAACTCTTGAATTTAATCATCACATTAGGTTTATTAACTCCTATTGGCTCTAACTAACTTCATTAAACCCATTTACCAACACTAGTGGCTTAATGGAGAATCAAATGAAAAAACAATAAACTATTAAGTTAAATATCAATTTTAGTCAACAAAAATAAGATATAATAATGTTCCTAGTTTTAAGAACAAGATTTCATTAACCTAGGTTTAATGGAGAGTAATGCAACCCTTCAACTTTCCTTGGGATACTTCAAGACTCCTCTAGCATCATTCCTTCCAAGTACTCCTTATATACTTACCCACTAGTCATTTTGAAATTCACTTGAGCACAATCCTTTCACCATGGTTGAAGCATACTCATGAATACCTTAAAGATTTTAAAGCCAAACCAAGAAATAAAGCACTAGGGTTTGAAGTGTGATGTGAGAGAAGAAGAATGGTGGAGTTTAATTAGGGTTTTGATAGTTGGATCATGAATTATAGAGGAGAGAAGGTGAGATGAATATGAAGAAAATGAAGAACAATAGATAAGGTGGCTGGAAAACATGAGGGTGAATGAAAGAATGAATGCTGAAAATGAAACTCAAGTGTTAAGTGAATGGGCCCAACTCAAGTGTTAAGTGGATAGGTGAAAAATGAGTTAGGGTAATTTTAATCTTTACCATGGTAATGTAGACAAAAATTCAAAGTAAAATGGTCTAAAAATTGAATTAAATAAAGCTAAAGACAATATGAAATTAAGAGAGAGAGTGAGTGGAATCAAATTGTGGTATAATGTGTGTGTAAGACCATACAAGACTTGTACTTTCACCCCAAAACTCAAGTGTTTTGCCTCTTGACTCATCTAGTATTCCAATCCAATTGTCCTCATGTGCCAAATCCAAGGTGTGTAACCTTTTACAAATAAATATGACACACAAGATTAAAGTTCAAAACATATGGATAATAATTACATTTTCAATTAAAATTAATTCCCAAATATGGGGCATAATGCAATTTAAATAACAAAAACTAATTTTGACATCACAAAAGAGGTTAGGGATGTTCCATTCAGCATAAAAAATGTAAGCCCACACATGCACCAAAATGACTTAGCCTAAATGCAAAATACCAAGTTAAATCATAACTTTGACTTTCCAAAATAGTCAACTTGTAAAATTAATTACTCTCAATTTAAAATGAATTTGAAAAATATAATTGGACCATTGTTCTTATGGATTAAAAATGCATCTTGAGTAATTTTCTCAAAGATTTTCTCAAAATTTTAATTTTATGACCAAAATGCCCTAAATACACATAATAATACTTAGACAATTTTTCACAATTAATGCAATAAGTGTGCAATTTAGGTAAATATAACATGATTTTTGGTCAATGATAATAATAAAAAGTGTGTATTAAATGTGATTTATCACAAACTATTTGGCCAAACTTTTGAAGCACCCTAAATCTTCATCTAATGTTTAATGGAGATGATTTAGATGTCTACAGAAAGATCATTCACAAAGTTGGACACTAAGAACTAAAGCTACTACTTTCTCACTTTTTACAACTTCAAAAGTCTTCAAAACCCAACCCAAGTACATTAGCCCATACAATTACCTCGACCACAATTAATAGACTTAGGACAGTCTATATAACATACTACAGTAACTAGATATCACACATTTCACAAATTCAACTCCCAAGTCCAAAAATTATCAAAAGAAAAGAGGGAGGCATTTTAACATTAAATCTTATAATTTTCAGTTACAATCATCTTAAACTTAAAAGCTATACTTGCATCAATATTTTAGGCCCTATCTTAGACTTCTCAAATCACAGCACACCATTTTAAGACAAAAAATACAACCTATTAATATAAAAAATTAAATGGTGCAAGAAATATCAAAATATGCATTTTCTTAGTTGGCATTATCAAATTAGTTACACATAAGTAAATCAAAATAAATAGGCCTACATTAGGAAACAAATTTCTTGAGCCTCTGGTGCTTTCCCATTATCCTAACCTAAGATAAATGTTAAATGAGGGGTGAATATAACCATTCAAAAACTAAGGTACATCAAACACATATTAATACATGTTAATTAATCATCGTGATGCAAATGGCATATTCATATGAAGTATATTCACATATTAGACCACCCAATTCATATTGTTACAAAACTAATAATCATGTGACATTATATTATTTAGCATGCAAGGGTCATAATACTACCAACCATGTGCCTTTTATAAAATGTGTAAGACCACAAAAATAACATGTGGCCATATAATGATATATATGATCAATGACAATCTTATACCTTTCTAATACCTCTGATATGAAACTGGTGGTTATTTAATGGGATTCATCCTTATCATCAGACTATTCAAGCCTTCCACTTGTGAGGAGCTGCTTGGCCAAGGCTACTTTACTCACTTATGAGTTATGATTTCTCCTAATACTAATAACCATGGGGTGATGTATCTCTAAGCTAGCCTCCTCATGAATTGGTGGAGACTAGTTAGGTTCGAGTCTCTCAAAGAAAAAGTGGGACAATCCTTATACTATAATGGGACAATAACTACCTTTTAATTTCAATGGTTGGCACTCTGGCTAGCTTTTAATTCAAACATTAAGCCATTAATGCCATATGGATTTGTAACTATTCCTTTCCTTAGTCGACCTCTCGCCATAAATGATCGTGCCATGCATATTGTCGTACCTGAAAAATGTGACGTGGACGGCGCGCGAGCGGAGGTCCTGGCCTTCGCTGTGAGAATCGGACGGAACGAGGAGTCGCCACCAAGATTTTGAGGAAAATCTTGGGAAACCGGTTAATGGAGGATAAGGGTGGTCTACGAAATCAAAGAATAGGTTTGGGAGTCGGTTGAGTATGGGGAAGGTGTTAGGCACCCCACAACACTCGTTCGTCAGAACAGTTACCTAAAGTTTGTTGTGCTATATTAATATAGTTTTAAAATTATTTAAATCATCCCTTTTATATTCATGTGTTTTAAAAAAATGATAAGAATTAAGTAAGAAATATTTATTTATTTATGAGAGAGGACTTGACTCAGAATCTGACTTTGAGGCCTACGTACCTTGTGATGGGGATCAAAGTCCATGTAGTTCGGGCTTAAAGTATGTTAGTGAAAATATATTTTTGAAGAGAAATTAATTAGAAACAGTTCACCATTTTGCAAATAAAATGATTTCTGAAATTTTGATATGTGTGTTTTAAATTGCAAAAAGTAATTTAATTTTAATTATTTTCTCAATTTTTGAATTTTTGGAATAAAGAAAGAAAAGAGTTTAAAATTATTTTTATTTTATATTTTATGACTAGGAATTTAGCTGTTATACCTGCAGAGCCTTATTAGTTCGTACGATAATGCAGTTGTTCTAAATATCTACGGAGATTCTGAAATCTCACACGATAAAAGAATTTAGCCATTCAATTTTTTTATATTCTTATGTATATTTTAAGTGTTAAAAATATATTTTAAGTGTATATATACATGTTTTAAAGGTTCTTAATTATCATACCTGTAAAGCTTAATTAACTTATACGGTAATATGATTATCCTAAATATCTGCGGAGATTCCAAAATCTCACACGATAAAGGAATTAAATTTATTTAAATACATCTTTTAGTTTAATTAATTTAATATATAATTTATATATATTTTAAAAACTTAATCATTATATCTACAGAGTCTTATTGACTGATATGATAATACGATTATCTTAAAAGTCTATGGAGATTCAAAATCTCATATGACTAAAAGATATAGTTGGTGAATGTGATTATAATTTAAATACATTAATTGGATTAATTAATTTTCTAAATTGTGTATTATATCATTATTTACAAAAATTATTTATTTATTATATAAATTGAGAACCACTATATCTGTAAGGACTTATTATCCCACACGATAAAGTGATTAATCTAAGTCCCTACGAAGATCCTTGAAATCTCACATGGAACTTAAATAAATTATTTAGATTATAAAAAGATAGGTAATTTTAACGGTGGGTCATTAAAACCCTTAATTACTTTATATAAATTGGATATGTATACCTGCAAAATCTTATTGATTTACACAGTATGAGATCATTTTAAATTCCTGTGAAAATTCTTAAAATCTCACACAATAAGTAAATAATTAGAAAGTATGAGTGTAAAAATCTTATTGACAAGTATTACCTTAGGACTAATACAGAGATGGATAATCATGCCCCAACATATTCATATGCCCTTTCATACTAGAAACATATTTAAAGTTTAATTTAAAAACCTTGTCTAATAATCGCACTAATTTTTCATCGTTGAGATGAAATTATAACGAGATTATGCCCAAAATCAAATCAGGTTAGTTACGATGGCAAGCAAAAATTTTATTTGCAATCTCCTTATCATTCTTCTTCCACCCTCTTTTTTTTAATAAAAAACTAACAATTACATTGATTTTCATTTGAAAACTGAAAAATGTGGGACAGATATTTAAACATAAAATTTATTTGAAAACAAAATAAATCTACATCAAACGTGTGCATTTCAAATTCAGAAGAAAGAAAGCAAGGGAATGATATGCATAATATCCTATTCATTCAATAATAAACCAACAGTGATCATTAAGGGAAAGAAGAAAAAAAAATGACTATACCGAATGACGTCTTCTCCTCCTTCAAACTTTGACTCGATCAATCTTGGGTTGCTTCCTCTGCTTCTAGTTGGATCACTCTCAACATCAAAGATAAACCATTTTCCTCGTCTCTTTTTTTCTATCTTCTTCTCCTTGTTTGTCAAAACTCTCTCGGGCTCTCTCTTCTTCCTCTACTATTTTTTCTTCGTCTCTGCTTTCTCGTTTAGTTTTTGAGTTTCTTTTCTTTTGTTATGCTCTATTTCAGCTACTGATCTTAATCTCCTATTTGTTCATCCTCGGTGCTCTGTTTTCGTGTCCAGTTTTCACGTCCCTTCTGTCTGTCTCCTCTAGGCTTACTCAGTCTCTATTTTTTCTAGAAAAAGGCTCGTCTCCCTTGGTCTCTTGCTCCTTCTCTCCCACTCTTCTTTTTCCAAAAAAAGCTTGTCTTCATTACCATTTTACTTCCCTCGGTCTCTCTCCTCTCCTGTTCGTCCCCTTGGCTTAACTGTCTCTCAGCCTTTGTTTTTAGAAAACTCCTTCTCGTGTTCTTGTTTTCTACATTTTATACTCTTGATTTCTCCTCTCTCTTTCTCAGCTTTTCTATCTCTATTTTTCTGCCTTCTCTCGATCTCTCTCTTCTCTCCCCTTTTTTTGTGCCTTGTTTTCTACGTTTCTGCCTCTGTTTCTTCTCACTTTTTCCCTGCTGTTCTGTCTGCTTTCTTTATTGTTCTGTCTACTATGTGAGTGCTTTCCTCTGTGTTTTCATCTGCTGCATGCATGCATACATCCCTGGTTCTATTTCTTTTCTCCTGTTAGCCAAAAGCATATGTGTATGTGTTTTAGCTGCTTGCTGCTCCTTCTGCTCTGTTTTGCTTCTTTTGTGCCTAGCTGAAAGTGTATGTGTGCGTGCTCTCTTTTTCCTATCTTCTGTGTCCGTGCCTCTGCTTTTTCTATGTGTGTTTCATGTGTGTTGCTGATGTGTGTTTCTGTTTCTTCCGCTCTGTGTTTGCACGAGTGCTCGAGTGTTTCTCTTCTTTTTCTGCTGCATAACCAAAGCTTTGGCTCTGCCTTCGTATCTTCTTTTTCTGCTCTTTGCTTCTGGCTAATCTTGTGTCTGTGCTCATTTTCTTTCTACATTATTTCTCTATGTGTATCAGCTGCACCTGAACCACATAAGGCTTGTGATGAAACACTGATCCATCAGCATTCCATCCAGCCTTCTTTTTTTGCTTTTAATTTTTTTAAAATTAAATTAACACACACACACATAGAGATATATATATATATATATATTTAATGAAAAATAATATTTAAAGAGAGAAAAGTTAACTCTCAAAAGTTGACTCCCAATATCTTTGAATGATTAAGATAATTTGGGAGAGATTTTAAAAATTTAAGTAAGATTATTAATTTTTTGAAAATATAATCCTAAAATAGGATTAAATTTTATTTTTTGTATTTTTTGTTATTTTTAATGAACTAAAAGAAATAAGATCCTAAGCAACAAAAGAAAAGGATTAAATTTTATTTTTTTATTTTTATTTTTTTCATTTATTTATTATTATTTTTATTAAATTTAAAAAAATACCCGAACAAAATACGGTGTTCATAGTTGCCCTCTTTACTTGTTTCTTATGTAAACATATGAAAATGTGTGGCTTTGAATTCTTACATAAGTGACAAGTAAAGATAGAACATGTATTTTAGTCGGCCATGCAATACCTATGAAAAGACCTAATTGCCCCTGACACAACAAGATATGATTAAATGCGAGACTATTGCATAACAAACACAATGGCATGATTTTTTTTAGCAATATGATGAGGTGACATGATGCGAATGAAAATGGTCAATTGACAAAGATCCAAACACAATGTAAGACTATGGGATAACAACACAGTAAAATGATTTTTTTTGTTGAGTTTTTGTTTTAGAAATGTGAGGTGAATGGAAACGACTAAATAAAATAAAAAAGAAAGATGTTATAAACAAATGACAATGATCCAAATAAAATATATGTTGACTAGAATGTTGCCCCTCTGTTCTTGTTTCTTATGTAAGTATATGAAAAAGTGTGTTTTTGAATTCTTACATAAGTGACAAGTAAAGATAGAACATGTACTTTGTTTGGCAGGACTTTTATATACCTACAACTAAACAACAAAACAAGATAAAACAAAGGGTGTAAAATGAAATGTGATTTCGGAACTAAACAAAACAAAACTTCAATGGAGATGAATTACCTATGTTCCAAAGGACTTGGTGGATGTTTGCCTTTACAAGGCTTGAAAGGTGCCTACCGTGACAAGGCTTTAAAGAATTGTGCTAGCTGGTACTGGGCTTTGGGGTGCCTACCATGATAAGGCTTTTAAAGAATTGTACCAGCTGGTACTCGGCTTTGGGGTACCTGTAATGACAGGGCTTTTAAAGAATCATGCCAACCGATACTGGGCTTTGGGGTGCCTACCATGACAAGGCTTTTAAAGAATTATACCAGCTGGTACTGGGCTTTGGGGTACCTGCCATGACAGGGCTTTTAAAGAATCATGCCAGCCGTTACAGGCCTTTAAGGTGCCTACCGTTATAAGGCTTTTAAAGAATTGTGCTAGCCAATACTGAGCTTTAGGGTGACTGCCATTACAGGGCTTTAGGGTGCCTGACGTTACAGGGCTTTGGGGTGCCTGACGTTATAGGGCTTTAAAGAATCTTGCCAGCCGGTACTGGGCTTTAGGGTACCTGTTGTTATAAGGCTTTAGGGTGCCTGCCGTTACAGGGCTTTTAAAGAATTGTGCCAGTCGATACTGAGCTTTGGGGGTGCCTTTCGTTACAAGGCTTTAAAGAATCATGCTAGCTGGTATTGGGCTTTGGGGTGCCTGCCATAACAGGGCTTTAAAGAATCATGCCAGCCAGTACTGGGCCTTGGGGTGCTTGCCGTAACAAGGCTTTTAAAGAATCATGCCAGCTGGTATTAGGCTTTGGGGTGCCTGCCGTGACAGGGCTTTTAAAGAATCGTGCCAGCTGGTATTAGGCTTTAGGGTGCCTGCCGTGATAGGGCTTTTAAAGAATCATGCCAGCCGATACTGGGCTTTGGGTGCCTGCCGGTGATAGGGCTTTTAAAGAATTGTACTAGCCAGTACTGGGCTTTGGGGGTGTGAGAATAGGTCCCATCTCACATGGAAAATATGAGAAACTCATAGGTAAGATTTGTTATTTCTTCTTTTACTTCCTCAGGTTTTTTTAATTTTGCTTTGCCCTGATCTAAATAAAGCGTATTTATATGACAAGGAATGCAATGTGGTAATGCGCCATGTATGATTTTTCATAGGTGCTAAAAATATGTACAAAATACCATGGATGGATGATTCACAATGTAAAAGGTTTGAACCTTTGTTCATCTCAATTTATGAGACTTCTTTTTATGATAAATGCAAAGGGTAAGATGTAGTTATTTACCCCAATGCAAGTGTATTGCAAAAAATTTTATAAGAAAGCTTGATGTTGAAAACTGTTTTAATATATATTCTGTTTTTGAAAATTTTCGTGCATATTGAAAAAAAAAATCATTTCGAACACAAGGTAATACCTCCAAGTCCATTATTTAACCTTTATTCATTAATAGGTGTAGTATCACAGTACGCTATTGCCCCTCTTCAGAAAATTCAAACGACCAAATTCTCATTACTTAGTCTTGCCTTCAAGTTAATGAGATCAACTTTTATGACCGAATACTGATAGCACACATGCTCTCATTGTCATTTTACACCTACACGATGATTTTGATACCTTAAGAGCGAAAAGTAAGAATAAAGATACTAGCATTCTACGTCAAGTAAATGTATCAATAAATATTGTTCCTTGAATGTGAACTTGTTGTAATATATGAGATTTGAATTCGAATATGATAACATGAAAAGAGAAGAAAGATGATCTCAAAGGAACAAGGGTGGAAAAATTCATTCTCTAATGCCAAAGTTCATAGAGAAATGGGAATATCTTGGTTTATGAGTACAAATGGCCTAAGCGCAAACGGGATATGTGAATCTACTTAATCACATCTCTCTCCTTTAGCTTTTCAAAACCCCAATAAGTGCTTCACTGAGCTACCATTGATATGCATAGTGGGAGGGACGATAGAGTCAACTTTCCCCAAACATAGATACTTAACTTCTTATGCCTTCCTTTCTTCTCCAAAGACATCCTTTTGTCTTGGTAAACTCTTTTTCTTCTTATCATTGCTTTGCTTGTTCTATGCTTTAACTTTTGCTTAGATTGCCTTTACAGGTTTTTAACCCAATAAGTTATTCTTTCCTTTTCATTTTCTATTAGTTCTAACTTTTGCCTAGGTTGCCTTTACAGGTTTTCAACCCAGCGAGCTATTCTTTCCTTTTCATTTTCTATTAGCTCTAACTTTTGCCTAGGTTGCCTTTACAGGTTTTCAACCCAACGAGCGCTTATTTCTTTTTCATTTTCTATTTAAGCAAAGTAACGCTTGACAGCATCCGCATTAATGGGCTTTGCTAACTCTTGACCGTCCACGTCAGTTAGGATCAGCGCTCCTCCAGAAAAGGCATGTTTGACAACATAGGGTCCTTCATAGGTCGGAGCCCATTTGCCTCTATTATCTTGGTTAGGCAATATTTTCTTGAGTATAAGATCACCAGCACTGAATTCCCATGGGTGAAGTTTTTTATCAAAAGCTCTTGCCATTCTCTTTTGGTACAATTGTCCATGACACATTGTAGTAAGCCTTTTTTCTTCAATTATGTTGAGCTGCTCAAATTGGGTTTGTACCCATTCATTTTCTTCTATATCTGCCTCCGCTAATACTCTCAAGGATGGGATTTCCATCTCAATAGGTGTGACAGCTTCCATTTCGTAAACAAGGGAGTATGGGGTTACTGCTATGGATGTGCGTATAGTAGTACGATAACCATGTAAAGCATAGAGAAGCATCTCATGCCAGTCCTTATAAGTCACTATCATTTTTCTAATGATCTTCTTAATATTTTTATTGGCTGCTTCAACTGCTCCATTCATTTGAGGTCTATATGGGCCTGAATTATGATGCTTGATTTGGAACTTCTCGCAAAAGTTTTTGACTTCCGTTCCATTAAGATTGGGGCCATTATCTTTAATGATCCTTTCACGAATCCCATATCAGCATAAAATATTTGTCTTCATGAATTTAAGGAACGTTTTTTGCGTAATGCTAGCAAATGAATTCGCCTCTACCCATTTTGTGAAATAGTCAATCGCGACAAGGATGAAGCAATGTCCATTTGAAGCTTTTGGGTTAATTGGACTAATAATGTCAATTCCCCATATTGAGAATGGCCAAGGTGATACTAAATTATGTAATGGGATTGGAGGAGCATTTATCCTATTAACATAAATCTGACATTTGTGGCATTTCTTGACATGCTCAAAGTAATCTTTCTCTATTGTCAACCAAAAGTAGCCATACCTTTAAATCTGTTTGGCCATAGTGTGACCATTCGCATGCATACCACATATGCCTTCATGTACCTCAACCATGATTTTCTTTGCTTCTTCTAAACTCATACAGCAAAGTAAGGTACCATCATAACCCCTCTCTTACAGAACATCTTTACTGATAAAGAATGTCATAGCCAAACGATGAAGGGTTTTCTTTTCATTCTCAGTCATTTTGGTTGGATATAATCTCTTAGTGATATAGTCCTTAATATCCTGGAACTAAGGATATTCTTCTTGATCTTCTTCAACGTTTAGACAATATGCTGACAAGCTTCTAGCTTCCACTTGAATGGGTTAGACATGGACTCTACAATTGAGTTGAATCATTGCTACTAAAGTGGCTAAAGCATCAGCGAATCGATTTTTATCTCGAGTCAAGTGACGAAAGCTAACATCCTCAAATTGCTTAATCAAATTTGTTAAGAGTTCTTGATAAGGAATCAATTTTGCATCCTTTGTTCTCCATTCTCCTGTTACTTGATGAATAATGAGAGCTGAATCACCAAACACCTTCAAACATCATATTCCAAGAGCAATAGCTGCTCAAAGACCATTAACACAAGCTTCATATTCTGCTATGTTATTAGTGCAATCAAATTCTAACTTAATGGCTACTAGAAATTGTTTTCCTTTTAGTGAAATGATTACTGCTCCTACCCCATTTCCATGCATGTTGGTAGCTCCATCAAAATATATTTCCCATTCTTGCTCTTCATCATTTCCTTCATCACAACCTTCTTCTGTAGTGCATATGCCTTCATCAAGAAATTGAAAATCTAATGGCTGGTCATCCCTTAAAGGATTATCGGCCAAGTGATCAGCTATCGCACTACCTTTGACTGACTTTTGCATCATATGCTTTATATCATATTCAAATAGTACAACTTGCCATTTCAGTACTCTCCCTGCAATGTGTGGGCTCTCAAAGATGTACTTGAGTGGGTCCACTCATGGGATTAGCTAGGAAGTGTAGTAAAGCATGCATTGCCTTAGCCTTCTAGTTGCCCGTACTAGTCCACAACAAGTTCGCTCAATCATCGAATAACGAGCTTCACAATCATTGAACTTCTTGCTCAAGAAATAAATTGCTCTTTCCTTCTTTCTAGAATTATCATGTTGACCTAACATTGCTCCCATTGAGCAAGGTAAAGTTGCCAAGTAGAGGATTAGTGGACGTTCTGGTGACAGAGGGACCAAAATTGGGGGATTTAATAAATAATTTTTGATTTTATCAAAGGCCTTTTGACAATTATCATCCCATGTCTCCTTGCAAGTTTTCTTTAACAGCTTAAACATCAGTTCACAAGTAGCTGTTAGATTAGCAATGAATCTAGCAATATAATTCAATCGTCCCAAAAAACTTCTAACTTCTTTCTCTGTTTAAGGAGGTGACATTTCTTAAATTGCCCTTACTTTATTCGGATCTACTTCTATCCCTTTATGACTCACAATGAACCCCAATAACTTCCCAGAAAGAGCTCCAAAGATGTATTTATTAGGATTCAATCTTAGTCGGTATTTGTGCAATCTCACAAATAGCTTTCTAAGGACTTCAACATGACTCTCATTATTTACTGATTTAGCTACCATATCATCTACATATACTTCAATTTCTTTATACATCATGTCATGGAATAGTGCTACCATAGCTTGTTGATAAGTTGCCCCAGCATTTTTCAAACCAAAAGGCATCACCCGATAACAATAAGTTCCCCATTGGGTTCTAAAGATTGTTTTCTCTTTATCTCCTTCATGCATAGGATTTGATTGTACCTTAAATAACCATCCATAAAGGAATAGCAATAGCTTCGAGCAGTATTATCAACCAATACATCAATGTGGGGTAGTAGAAAATCATCTTTCAAGCTTGCATTATTTAAATTATGATAATCAACATAAATTCGAATCTGACCATCTTTTTTAGGAATAGGAACAATATTTGCCACCCATTGTGGGTAGTTACTACCTCTAAAAATCTTGCTTCTAATTGCTTCACTACTTTTTCTTTTATTTGCGAGGACACCCCGTATTCATTCTCCTTAACTTCTGTTTCTTAGGCTCAACCTTGGGAAGAAATGGTATTTTATGAGAAACAATGCTTGGGTCTAGCCCAGGCATATCTTTATAGGACCATGCAAACACATCTATGTATTCTTTGAACAACTCAATTATTTGTTCCCTTTTAGGATTATCTACTATTTTGAGCATTTTTTGATCCTCCTCGGTTCCCATATTAATCATCTCAATCACTTCTTCATGTAGGCATATTCCCTTATCACTTAATTCAAGCATCTTAGAAAAAGTTTGGATTACGTTTTCATCATCAGACTCATAATCATGCATATCAGTGGCAACGAGTGAATCATCTTCATAGGGTTTATTAACCTCTAGGTGAGTGATGGAATCAGAAGAAACAAGATCCCTGGATGATAGAAATGAACATGGAATGAAATAAAAATATGGAAAAAAAAGGGAAAAACAAACTGAAGTAGATAGGATGGAATAAAGAGATAGACATGAATGCAACTAAAATTCATTTTCATAAATTATGTGCATCAAAAGTTTACATTAAAGAATACCTAGGATCTATTACCTAAACCTGGGCTCAAAAACTAGATAACAAAATAGGAACAACATAATTGAAACAATTACTCTAAGCTAATGACATTATTGGCCTCTTCAAACTCTCAATTCGCTAGAACTTTGCTGGAATCATCGACTGCAATTGAGGCACTTGTTCCACATGCTACATCTTTATTGGAAGAGATCACTGAGACAGTTGGTTCACATATTACCTCGGATGGGCTTGGGAAGGTTTCTTTATTCCACATGCTACATCTTCATTGGAAGAGATCACTGAGACAGTTGGTTCACATATTACCTCAGATGGGCTTGGGAAGGTTTCTTTGATGTGTGGGATCTCCAATTTACTAGCCTTTTTCCTTTTCATCAAACTTGCTTTGTCCTTCATCTGATCTTTTAGGGTAGAGTTATACCTTAACCTCTGGTGATTACAATTTTCCAAAACCTTAATTGGACACATAATTCCTTGTAGATGAGAGCTTAAACCTTTCCCTAGCATAAACCCACTCTTCGTCATGATTTTAACAACAACGGAGTTGATGTTATGAGTATTGTCACAAATACCCTCAACTTTTAGGCTTTGAAATGAAATTCCATGATCCTTCTCTACGGCCTCAATATAAGGGAGTGAGCTTGGTTTACTCACCATGATTTCTTTTTCTCCTTTAACTGCTACAATTCCCCCATTACTGATGAACTTAACCTTTTAGTGTAGGGTAGAAGAAACAGCCCTAACAGAATGAATCCATGGCCTTCCTAGCAGTATTGTGTAGCTTGGGTCTATGTTTATGAGTTGGAAATCCACCTTAAACATGCTTGGTCCTATCTCTAGAGAGAGACAAATAGATCCTAATACTTCCCATCTTGATCTATCAAATGCTCTTACCATAATATTGCTTTTGTGTATACTTGAAGCTTCTAGTGATAATGATTTAAATGTGAAGAGTGGAAAGACATTTAATGCTGATCCTATATCAATCAATACTCTTGCTATTATGAACCCTTCACATTTCAAAGTGATATGCAAAGCTTTGGTTTAGTGGACAACAGTTTCTGTAACTTCATCTTCTGAAAAGGAAATGGTAGAGGAGGCTTATACAACATTCATTATACTTGCCACCTTCTCAGGGGTTATATTAGGCTGCACAAAAGCTTGATTCAAAACTTCTTCCAATGCTTAGCGATGCACTTTGGAATTTAAAATCAAAGAAAGCATTGAGACACGTGCTGGAGTTTTCTTCAATTGATCCACAATGCTGTATTCACTTTGCTTCATAATTGACAGAAACTCATCCTCCAATTTTTCTATTTCTTTAGGATGAACTTCCTTGGCCTATCAACATTTACATCTTTCTCTCTTACCATTTTCCTAATGTAAGATGGTAAGTATGGCTTCCCACTTCGAGTAATTCCTCCTGAGTTTGCTATTTCGTTGCTTGTCTAGCAATCAACATTGAGTTTTTATGGTTCTCCACAATTCTTTGATATCTCCATGAGACTGCTCGATCACTTTCATAGGGAAAGGGATGAGGTGTGCTTATGGTCAATGTTGGCTATCTTGTGTGAGGTGCAAGATCTATAGAGGCTTTATTGATCACAAAAGAGACTACTTAGACTTGCTCTTTTGGGCTTGAGTTTTTAATGACAAGCTCAATACACCTTTTCTCTACCATGCACACTTTGGTATCTCCTTTCTTTATGGACACAATCCCTAACACCATCATTTTTCTAACAGTTTCTTTAAACTGTTCATAACTTTATATGTCATGGCCTATTATCTCCTAATGATATTCACAATATCCAAGCATTTGATCATTGACATTATTTGTGAGGAGAACTTCTTGCATATAGCCATACTTCTTTAAGTGAGCATAAAGCTCATTCATAGGCATCTTGCTCCTTGCAAAGCTTCTGAAAAATGTATCCTCTTCTTCGATAGCATTAACTTGTTTTTCATGGCTTGGAAGTGGATTGATGATAATGGTATAACTTTCCTCTTCTTTAAGCTGGATATGATTAGAATCAACCAGGTCTAGCACATTCCTTTTAAACATCACACAGTCTTCTATTGAGTGTCCAGGTGTACTCATGTGGTATTCACAAACAGTATTGGGATTATACCACGCTGGGTAAGGCGGACCAAGAAGCTTATAAGGTTGTGGATCTAATAATTGGGCTGCCAGAAGTTTATGGTATAATTCAACATTTGTTAATCCAAAATTGGGCCATAGGTGACTATCCTTAGATTGGATATTTCTCCTCTCTCCATCCTACCTATGCTTATTAGGCCTGAACCCAAATTGTGGCTGTCTTTGATTCCTTCCCTCTATTTGATAAGGGACTTGAGGACTGGTAACAGCTTGTCTTACAGGTTGAATATAGTTTACATTCCCTTCTTTCTTTTTTTGGTCATAGTTCTTTCATGAACTACTTTCAGCTTGAGAAGTGGCTATTTTTCCCTCTCATATGTCTGTGTCAATCCTTTCTCCAATTACCATTAAATCAGCAAAATCAGTGACATGTGTTCCTATCATGTGTTAGTAAAATGGCTTAGGCAATGCACGGATGAAGTACGAGCAAAGTGTTCAAAGTTCACCATTAGAGGTTGCACTTGTGAGGCCACTATTCTCCACCTTTGAGCATATTCTTTGAATGATTCTGATGATTTCTTGGTTATCGCTTTCAATTGTTCTCTAGTGGGAGCAGTATCAAGATTGAACTTGTATTGTCTCATGAAAACATCTACAAGGTCTTTCCATCTTTTAATCTTTGTTTGGTCTAGTTGCATGTACCAAGTTAATACGGCTCCAGTTAAGCTTTCAAGAAAGATTTTTATCAGAAACTTCTCATCTTGTGACCATATGGACATCTTTGTGCAATAAGCCCTCAAATGATAAATTGGGCTACTTGTACCATCATATTTATCAAAGTTTGGCATCTTGAATTTCTTGGGAACATCAATTTCTGGGGTCAAGCATAATTCCTTCAAGTCTAAGGAACCCCACACGTTTGATGAAGAGTCTTTAATTGATCTTTCATCTCTCCAAGTTCTTCTTTCAACTCTTTCTCTTTGTGTAATACTTGTGGGATTTGGAACATGTAGGCATGATCTTCCCCAGGACCATTTGGTATGTTAAAGGCCCTTATTCCAGAATCTTGTTTCTCTAGCGTGGGTATCTTAGGATCTGTTCCTCTATTTAGCTCAATTGTCCCATTAGCTGCATTCTTATTCATTACGGTATTCTGTGGTGGATTATCGTCACTCTTCCCTTTTAGAGTCTCTGTCAGCAGTTTCATCATGTCACTTATTTCGGCCATTTTGGATTCCATTGCAGACATCCGATCATTTAATGCTGCTGACTCATTCACATTTGAACCTTCCATGGCACGACTATACGATCGTGTGCTATATATTCGAGCGGCCAGAATTTAGTCAGACAAGTTTTTCTTTTGAGGCACAATGTTGGCTTACTTGTGTAATATAATAATTAATTTTAATAAGTTTTACCTTTACGTTTGTTTTATAAGATATCCAGTATTGTGTAGGCATAAGGGTTTCACGATACAGGCACCCTTTAAATTCCTCCAGAAATTTATTATTTTAGAGGGAATTTAAAGTTGATTGTTGAATTAGAAGGATATTGGATCCCATCGAAATTCAAGGTTTTAAATGAACGACAGTAGTACAAACCAATTAACAATTTCACAGCCATAAAGTATCATATGGATCCTCATACAATGATTCAAATGTTAAAACAGGTTTAGAACTTTATCACCTATTGAGTTCTTTTACAATTTCATGACATAAATGGAAGAATTCAACAATCTCCAATGGAGCTCCTCTAAGGAGAACCATGCTTTCAGCTTGCTTGAATGCTCTTGTAAATTCTAGAATTTTATCGTTAGCCAAATCAATCATCTGCCTACATTTTAACATCCATTCTTTGGTTTCTTCTGTTTGATCAAGCCAAAGTGATTTCCATTCCTCTAAGACTTCATTCTATTGATTAAGCCTCTGAACGAAGTTCTGTGCCATCTCAGCCGCGCTTCCTCTTACCCTAGCTAGCTCATTCACCTTCCTTTCCAATTGTCTTGTGAGCATATTGATTTCTTGCTGCATCTCCTCGACAGGTCTGATGTCTTGTAATTCCTTCTTCAATGCATCATTTTCCCTAACTATTTTGACAAGTCTTGCTTTAGTACTTTGAACTTTGTCATCACTACTTTGCATCTCTCTTTTTAGCTTGGCATTTTCCTTTCTCAATTTCTTAGTCTCAGGCATTTCTTCAAGGCTATATCTTTCTCTTTTCTCCACTAGCTTCCTCCGTAACTAATGCATTCATTCTGGCATTTTTCCAGTTCTTCTTGATTCTTGGACTCTAAGCTAGCAAGCTCTTGTAACTCATTTTCCTTCATCTTCAAACATTCAATCAGCTGCCCATTAATTTCTTTCAAGTCATTGCCTAATAAGGGATTTTGAGGAGGGAATGAAGGATTTGCTCCTTGAATCATACTCGTCAGCCAAGTAGTGTATTCTGAACTTGAGTTTACTACACGTATCCCTAGCTTAATCTTTCCTTTATACCCTATCTTTTACCATGCTTCTTTGACACTCTAGTTTGACAATTTAATTCCATCCCCCTCATGTAGAAAGTATAACTCTTGCACCTCTTCCTTAAAAGGAACGTTTTGCTTATAGGCCAGTTGCCTTAATGCTAAGGAAGGGTTATAGTTTATACACCTTCTGGGTCCCATTAAAGGCACATGCAGAAGGTTGCCACAACGGTAAATAACCTCCTCTTTCCACCACTAGTCTAGTTTCCATAGAATGGAATTTTCTTTGAGTTCTGTAAAGGTTCTTTTCCTTTTATTATGACATTGAGTTAAGGTCAAGTATTTTTTTGCCAAGATCGCTAGTATCGGATTCATCCTATGATACTCCACCATTTGGAATACACTAATGGCTCCTAAATCAATTATGCCAATTGATGATGGAAATAAGATTATTCCATATATGCACAAGGTAAAGACCCTACAAAATGTAATCTAATCCTCTTTTTCTGCTAAAACTTTCAAGTGGGCTTCTACATCAGCTCTTGAGATTCCCTCTGCTTGTCCTGGGCAAACCATTCGTACTTTTTCCTTAAGAATTTCTAAAATTTTTGCTATCGTACCTCAAGATGGCAAATACCCAGGATAAAGGTATACTGCCATATTCTCCTTAAGGGACATTCTCAAAATTTCTCTGTATTCTTCTAAAGTCGGTATCACTTAGAAGTCTTGAAATGTGAAACACCTTAACGAGGCATCCCAATATTAGCTTAATTCCATTATTGCATCATCATGTATTGTGACTAACAGAAGATCCTAGATATTTCCATATTTCCTTTTAAAATCTTGCATAATCTTCCCTTTGATATGATGGCTCAACTTAATTAAGGTTTCCAGTGGCTCAACTTTTACAGATAATTTGATCCCTCTTCCCTGGTATAACTTTCCAGTGTGATTTAGATTTGTACTACCTTCAAGTGCCATTTATCCCTTATGTCAATTTCACAAAGATTCTGGATAGCTCACTATTCTTGTTAAGCAAAACAAAGGTTAATAATATGCAATTCTCATAATTTTAACAAGTTATCTAGCTTCCTTTTTTTTTTGAAAATCCACTCATCCAGACACTTATTGCATCACAGGGAGATGGAGTAAACAATTAATCGATGAGAAGCTTAAATCTCCTACATGATTAATGTTGAAAGGTTTAGCCTTACAATTTTGTTTTTGAAAAGAAAAGAAAAAAATAAATAATAATAATAATAAAATTAATTTTAGTCATAGATATGCTTGGAGAAAATCCCTTCTCTTCTCAATGTGCTTATTGCCCCATAGGGAGAAAGGGATAAATTAACCTACGTACAGTTAAAACTAATACATGGCTAAAGTCCTGACTTTAAAAGCGAAATAACTCAGTTGTCTAATAACAAGAGACATTTTGTTTTAATTTGTGGTTTTGGTTTTTTAAAAAAAAAATGCGAATACCTTATGATGACATTTATGACATCTTATGAAAATGATGCAATAAAAGATCAATACTCTCATTCTGTGTCCTATTCAAGGAAACTTAAGTTCATAACCAGGCATTCACTGGAATCGTTGGCTACTAGTTTCGTCTAAAACATGTAACTCAAGGGTAGGTGTATATTCCTAAAAGGCTTCCAAGATGCCCTCACCTGAAGGTGAATACCTTACTTAATAATTTTAGCCCTCCAAGAACATAAGCTCTACAGGGACTAAATTTATTGAGCAAGTAACAGCTTGGGTGAGGTATTCATGGTAACCTCTAAGAGTTCAGAAACTCCACAGGGAAACCACTACTAACCTCTACTAACTTATGGTACTCACAGACCCAGGTATAGGGCCCAAAATATGTGTGTGTCAAATTGTGTAAGTGCACAGTGTGTGATGAGAGCATGCAAGCCTATCACCTTATTCATATATGCTACCCAACCCTCATCTGTTAATCAGATCAAATAGAGAGACAAATATATGAATAAATAAAAGTCTTCTATTTTAGGGTTTATTTCGCATGTTATTTATCCTAAAAACATGTTATAAAACACAAAAGGAAAGAGGCAAGGTGAAAAGAGGAAGAAACAAGGGGCACATAAATTTAAAGGGATAATAATGCTAATAAAAGAAAAAATCATATTATATTTTGAGCACAATAGACTTATAAGCTTGACTTTCTAACACTCCTCAGTGGATGGCGTGCGAGCAGAGGTCTTGGCCTTCGCGATGGGAACCGGATGGAACGAGGAATTGCTACCAAGATTTTGAGGGAAATTTCGGGAAACCAGTTAATGAAGGATAAGGGTGGTCTGCGAAATCAAAGAATAGGTTCGGGAGTTAGTTGAGTGTGGGGAAGGTGTTAGGCACCTCACAACACTCGTAACTGAAGTTTGTTGTGCTATATTAATATGGTTTTAAAATTATTTAACTTATCCCTTTTATATTCATGTGTTTTAAAAAAAGATAAGAATTAAGTGAGAAATATTTATTTATTTACGACAGAGGACTTGACTTAGAATCTGACTCTGAGACCTATGTACCTTGTGATGGGAATCAAAGTCCACGTAGTTCAGGCTTAAAGTTTGTTGGTGAAAATATATTTTTGAAGAGAAATTAATTAGAAACAGTTCACCATTTTACAAATAAAATGATTTCTGAAATTTTGATATGTGTGTTTTAAATTGCAAAAAGTAATTTAATTTTAATTATTTTCTCAATTTTTGAATTTTTGGAATAAAGAAAGAAAAGAGTTTAAAATTATTTTTCTTTTATATTTTATGATTGGGAATTTAACTGTTTTACCCGCAGAGCCTTATTGGTTTGTACGGTAATGCAGTTATTCTAAATATCTGCGGAGATTCCGAAATCTCACATGATAAAAGAATTTGCAATTTAATTTATTTTATATTCTTATGTATATTTTAAGTGTTAAAAATATATTTTAAGTGTGTATATACATGTTTTAAAGGTTCTTAATTATCATATCTGTAAAGCCTTATTGATTTATATAGTAATATGATTATCCTAAATATCTGTGGAGATTTCAAAATCTCACACAATAAAGGAATTAAATTTATTTAAATACATCTTTTAGTTTAATTAATTTAATATATAATTTATATATATTTTAAAAACTTAATTATTATATCTGTAGAGTCTTATTGACTGATATGATAATACGATTATTTTAAAACTTTACGGAGATTCAAAATCTCATATGACTAAAAGATATAGTTGGTAAATGTGATTACAATTTAAATACATCAATTGGATTAATTAATTTTCTAAATTGTGTACTATATCATTATTTACAAAAATCATTTATTTATTATATAAATTGAGAACCACTATATCTGTGAAGACTTATTATCCCACATGATAATGTGATTAATTTAAATCCCTACGAAGATCCTTAAAATCTCACATGGAACTTAAAAAAATTATTTAGATTATAAAAAGATTGTTAATTTTAACGGTGGGTCATTAAAACCCTTAATTACTTTATATAAATTGGATCTTCATACCTGTGAAATCTTATTAATTTACACAGTATGAGATCATTTTAAATGCCTACGAAAATTCTTAAAATCTCACACGACAAGTAAATAATTAGAAAGTATGAGTGTAACAATGTTATTGATAGGTAAAGGACCTTAGTACTAATACAGAGATAGATAATCATGTCCCTACATATTAATATGTCCTTTCATACTAGAAACATATTTAAAGTTTAATTTAAAAACCTTGTCAAACAATCACACTAATTTTTCATCATTGAGATGAAATTATAACGAGATTATGCTCAAAATTAAATCAGGTTAGTTACGATAGCAAGCAAAAATTTTATTTGCAATCTCCTTATCATTCTTCTTCCACGCTCTCTTTTTTTTATAAAAAAATAACAATTACATTGATTTTCATTTGAAAATTGAAAAATGTGAGATAGATATTTAAATATAAAATTTATTTGAAAACAAAATAAATCTACATCAAACGTGTGCATTTAAAATTCAGAAGCAAGAAAGCAAGGCGAATCATATGTATAATATCCTGTTCATTCAATAATAAACCAGCAGTGATCATTAAGAGAAAGAAGAAAAAAATGACTATTTCGAATGACGTCTTCTCCTCTTTCAAACATTGACTCGATCAATCTTGAGTTGCTTCCTCTGCTTCTGGCCGAATCACTCTCAACCTCAAAGATAAACCATTTTCCTCATCTCTTTGTTTCTATCTTCTTCTCCCCATCTGTCAGAACTCTCTCGGACTCTCTCTTCTTCCTTTGCTATTTTTTCTTCGTCTCCGCTTTCTCGTTCAGTTTTTAAGTTTCTTTTCTTCCGTTATGCTCTGTTTCAGCTACTGATTTCAGTCTCCTGTTTGTTCATCCTCGATGCTCTATTTTCGCGTCCAGTTTTCATGTCCCTTCTGTCCGTCTCCTCTCGGCCTACTCAGTCTCTGTTTCTTTCCAGAAAAAGGCTCGTCTCTATTGGTCTCTTGCTCCTCTTCTCCCACTCTTCTTTTTCCAGAAAAAGCTCATCTCCATCATCGTTTTACTTTCCTCGATCTCTCTTCTCTCCTATTCGTCCCCTTGGCTTGACTGTCTCTCAGCCTTTGTTTTCAAAAAACTCCTCCTTCTCGTGTTCTTGTTTTCTACGTTTTATACTCTCAGTTTCTCCTCTCTCTTTCTCAGCTTTTCCATCTCTATTTTTTTGCCTTCTTTCGATCTCTCTCTTCTCTCCCTTTTTCTATTTTTTCCTGCCCTGTTTTCTGCATTTCTGCCTCTGTTTCTTCTCACATTTTCCCTGCTGTTCTGTCTGCTTTCTCTGCTATTTTGTCTGCTGTGTGAGTGCTTTCCTCTGTGTTTTCATCTGCTATATGCATGCATACATCCCTGGTTCTGTTTCTTTTCTCCTATTGGCCGAAAGCATATGCGTACGTGTTTCGGATGCTTGTTGCTCCTTCTGCTCTGTTTTGCTTCTTTTGCGCCTAGCTGAAAGTGTATGTGTGCGTGCTCTCTTTTTCCTTTCTTCTGTGTTCGTGCCTCTGCTTTTTCTGTGTGTGTTTCATGTTTGTTGCTGCTGTGTGTTTCTGTTTCTTCCGCTTTGCGTCTGCTCGAGTGCTCGAGTGTTTCTCATCTTTTTCTGCTGCATAACGGAAGCTTTAGCTCTGCCTTCGTATCTTCTTTTTCTGCTCTTTGCTTCTGGCTAATCTTGTGTCCGTGCTCATTTTCTTTTTGTGTTATTTCTCCATGTGTATCAGCTACACCTGAACCGCATAAGGCTTGTGATAAAACGCTGATCCATTAGCATTCCATCCAGCCTTCTTTTTTTGCTTTTAATTTTTAAAAAATTAAACACACACACACACATATTTAATGAAAAATAATATTTAAAGAAAGAAAAGTTAAATCTCAAAAGTTGACTCCCAGTATCTTTGAATGATTGAGATAATTTGGGAGATATTTTAAAAATTTAAGCAAGATTATTAATTTTTTGAAAATATAATCTTAAAAAAGGATTAAATTTTATTTTTGTATTTTTATTTTTTTGTTATTTTTAATGAACTAAACGAAATAAAATCCTAAGCAACAAAAGATTATCTAGGTTAAAATAAAATTAAACCCTATTAATTATTATTTTTTGAAAATATAATCCTAAAAAGGATTAAATTTCATTTTTGTATTTTTTTGATTATTTATTATTATTTTTATTAAATTTAAAAAAATGTCTGGACAAAATACAGTGCTTACACATATAATCATCAAAATTAGAATGCAATTTATCATCATCATTTTCATCATAACATAATCATATTATGTTTCTCGCTTCACAAATTAGCACATAACTCCACATAACTCATCATTTTTTTTTTACATAACTCCACATAACTCATCAATTTACCATCAACCTATATGACTCATTTGAGACATGGCATAAGCACAAGTTTTGTTTAAGTTAGTCTATATCACAATAACCATTTCATTTACAAGTTCACACACATTTATTTTTAATATCTCATAAATCATAATATGTGATTTTCAAATTTTTCATATTGCACTTGCATAAAAACACATTCACATATCTTGATAATAGTTTATAAAAACAAAGTAACAAATTAACACACAAAAGTAAAAGTAAGATTTTTTCCAGTTACCTCAAACTTTGAGAGGTCAAATGTTAGCCCTCAATCACAACTTACTTTTTGAGCTAAATTCAATTTCACCTGTGCTTTATGAGGTTAGTTTACCATTAACATTAATACTCACCACTAATAATAATCAAAATCACTACTTTCAACATCTAATTTCATACTTTAATAATCAAATTTCTCAACTACAATATCAATTTCACATCTAATGAGCTCATTAACTCCCATTAACTTTATTTAGCTCTCAACAACTTAAATAATTACTAATATATCATCCAACAATCCAAAATTATCATCAGTATCACAAATTACGTACTCAATTCTAACTCTTAAATTTCAACATTTTAATCACCCTAAACTCTCAACTCTTAAGTTTAATTACCAAATTAAGTTTATTAACTTTCATTAGCTTTAATTAACTTTATTAAACCCATCTACTACCATTAGTGGCTTCCAACAACCTAAACCTTCATCATTAACAGCAGTTTAATGCAAAAATTGGTCCATAATAGAGAGCCTACTCTCATGGAAATATAAAACCACCATCTCTAGACTTAGATAACTCAAACAGCTTCCATTAACTCCATTTAAGTCAACAAAGCTCTCATAGTTCAAAAATCATCATCCAATTACAAATCCTAACTTAAAAATGATGTAGAGAATTGTTATAAAAAAATGATGTAGATAAGAGCAATGGTAGGGGAGGCTTAACTTAATGATTAGAATATCTAAATCTCCCTAAAACACTAGTAAAATTATGCCCTAGCAAAGAGAATCATGAACCCTTTCAATCTTTTCTTTTTCCTTTTCTATTTTTTGCTCACACAAACACCTTCTTAAGTTTTATTTTTGACATTATGCTTTAGCGTAATGCACAGTAGGCTAAATTCTGATTTTCTTTCTTCAATTTGAGTCCACGTGGCCTAATTTACTTCCTAACTTAATCCAATGACTAAAACCAAATCCAATAGGCTTATTAGCCATCTCTAACCATCCTCAAACTCAATTATACATAAATTTACATAATTACTCTTCGCTAGCTTAATTAATTAAGGGGATAATTTTTAGGATGTTACATTTTAGCTCTAGTGAGCCCCTGGGATCTAACTAATCCAAATTTTTCCTACAAAAAAAAAAGTTGAAAGGGAAGTCATTGTATTTTCTTTTAGATTTAAATAAAGTCATGATAAAATATTTTACTAAAAATAAAGTTTGAAAAAAGATAAATAAAAAGTATCTATAAAAAACAGAGATGAATTTGAAAAGAATTTGTCATTGAAAAGTATTAGGCAGGATACAAGACTCATTTATAGGAATCATAAGAATAGCAAATGCACATACAGGAGTTCCAAAATAATAGAAAATCATTTTTTCAAAATTTGAATTTTTTTAAATTTAGTGTATAAATATATGAATTTGAAGAGAAATAAATAAAAAAATATTTCTTGTATCTTTTGCCTCTCTAATGTTTTTCTGTAATGAATCAAAAAATTTAAAATAAACAACTATTACAATAAAAAAATATAACATAAGAGTAAGGTAATTTGGATCTTTTATTATATTAAGTATAAATTTTTTTATTAATGATGCAATGAAGAGGATTTGATGGCAAGTGTAATGTACTCCTCTGGTCCTATTTATAGGATAAAAAGAAAAAAAAGTTAATCATATTTATAAAGCACTTATCAATTTTCAATGCTCCTCTTTACATTTTTGTTGTTATTAAATGCTTTAAATAAAAATATAAGCAATAAAATTTAAGAATATTTATTAAGGACAAAAGTGAAAACTTGTTAAATTTCAGAACAAAATTAATGAGGTTTAAGTTGAAGAGTTACTTGACGAGAAAGATGCACTCACTCTCTAATAAAAAGTAAATCATTAGGCGTCAGATTCATTAGACAAAGTGCTTCGTTTCAGATCAATTGAAGAAGCCATAGAGCTTAGCCATGTGTATTACGGTTTTTCACTGAGGGGGTGGATCGAAGCGATTACAGCGAAGAATTGATCTAAAACGAAGCACTTCGTCTATGGGCATGCAAACTGTAGAGAGAGTTTTAGTTCAGTTCGCACCGTCAAGCGCTAGTGAAAGTAAGTTTCGGTTAGCGGGACAGTTGGAAGTCGAGGGCTCTAGTTACTACAGACTGCTAACCACTGTAACCGCTGTAATCTCTAATAAAAAGGTCATATTCTATCCTTTCTACAATGCCCATAGACGAAGTGCTTCATTTCAAATCAATTCTTCGCTGTAATCGCTTCGATCCACCCCCTCAGTGAAAAACCGTAATACGCCCAGCAACTGATTCTGCTTCTTCTTCTTAGCCTTAGCTCTAGCTAACTTCTGATTCCGATTCCGAACCCTTTCTTTATATAAGATACTTTGGTACTGTCTTTCCCCCGTCCCTTAGGTCCCCCTATCTTGTTTTAGGCCTTCCTTCCTTCTCAATGCCTGGACATCCATCCAATCCAATGCATTCATAATACTATCTAAGCCTGATCGTGTATTTAGCTGCTAAGAAGGCTGATTTGACTAAATAGAAAATAGATAGAATAGAATTTGATAACCTCGCTAATGCTTTCATAGTCAAGAGAGTTCTGAGTTTGAGTTCAGGGAGAGTAGGTCCCAAAGGGAGTAGATTGGATTTACAGACTACTAAGAGTTAGGATCAGATTGATCATTAGGAGAACAAGACTGATAATGAGAGGTACAAAGTGCCTTTCCAGCTTATTATTTAGGGGCGAGGGTGTTTAGAGGAAGGTCTGACTAGATCTTAATAAATGAATTTTAGTTCATAAATACACTGTGGGATAAGTAAATAGCATCCCAATAATTTATTAGCAATTTCACTTTCTTGAAAAAAAATATGGATAAAGCATTTTCATGTGTTACTTCTTCTATTTATATGATCCTTTTGATTTCTCAAGAACAAATGATAGAATATTTTAATTTATTCTTACTTAATAATTTATGATTTTAATGCTATTATCAACTATCATACATAGAAACATTTTCATTATACCATTTTTTTAAGGAAGAGTGAGATTTAATTCTCAAATGAGTATTCAAAAGTATTTGTTATATGCATAATGCAAACACTGTATTTTATTCGGGCATTTTTTAAAAATAATAATAAAATTAACCAAAAAAAATCAAATTTTAATAATATAGATAAAATAAAAAAACACTTTAATGAATAGTGTTTAATATTATAATCTTTTGATTATAATTTTATTTCTTCTAGCTCATTAAAACAACCAAAAAGATATAAAAATTAAAAACAAAATTTAATCCTTTTTAGGATTATGTTTTCAAAATATGTACAATAATAATAAAATAAAGAAGATAAATAAATTCAATTGGTCTTCATAATCAATTTTGAGAATAAAAATATTGTTTAAATCTTTTAAAAAAATTTCTCCACCAAATTATCTCAACAACCAGCAAATTATGAGAATCAACTTTTTTTAAAGAGGAGAAGTTTCTCCAATTAGGTCATTTCATAGATATTGCATGGTCAACTAAAATACATGTTCTATCTTTACTTGTCACTTATGTAAAAATTCAAAAAAACTTTTTCATATATTTACATAAGAAACAAGTAAAGAGGGACAACTGTGAATACTATATTTTGTCCGGATATTTTTTTAAAAATAATAATAAAATCAACCAAAAAAATGAAATTTTAATAATATAGATAAAATAAAAAAACACTTTAATTAATAGGGTTTAATATTATAATCTTTTGATTAGAATTTTATTTCTTCTAGTTCATTAAAACAACCAAAAAGATATAAAAACTAAAAACAAAATTTAATCTTTTTAGGATCCTGTTTTCAAAAAATATATAATAATAATAAAATAAAGAAGATAAATAAATTCAATTAGTCTTCATAGTCAATTTTGAGAATGAAAATATTGTTTAAATCTTTTAAAAAAAATTTCACCAAATTATCTCAACAATAAGAAAATTATGAGAATCAACTTTTTTTAAAAAATTAATCCTTTGATTTTTTTTTAAGATATGAATGTTTTCCTTAATATATTTATATATACACACATTTAAAAAAAATCTGCAAAAGAAATAAAAGAGAGAGAGAGAGAGAGAGTAAAGTGCTGCTATTGGTGCTTTTACGGGCACAATAACTAACGATCCTTCTTCCCCTTTCCCGACGTCACCTGAGGCGTCTTTCAACCCTCAAGCCATGGCCTCTCTTAAGCAAGCTCAAGCTCTTTCTGGGGGTCCTTTGGTACAAGCTTGAAACTTTGCTATCATAACAGGAGTGAATGTTGAACAGTCGGACACACACTAAGAAGCACTGATAAGGGTACGAGTGTCGGGTACAATACGGGTACGAGTGTCGGGTACGATACGATACAATACGCGGACACGGCTATTTTCAAAATTTTAGGATATGGGTACGGCTATATAAATAATTAAATATTAAATATTTGGATGTCTAAAAACACAATTTCAAGATGTCTAATACCATCACAAAATATAATACAATAAATAGTCAAACACTTAAACACTATCAAGTGGCAAAAGATAATTATCAACTTAAAGTTATTCTAATCTTCCTCATCTTCATTAACACCACCACTTTCTCCTATAAGTTCTCTCTCCAAAATTGGCTCATCTAGAGATAAACTTGCAACTTCAAGATTTTCAACATCATCTATTTCCCAACAATCTCCACTAATATCCCACAATCTACTTTCTTCAGTGGAATACTTCTCACTCTTTCTTGAAAGAAGACGAAAATTTGAATGAACAAAAACTAAGTTCTTTGTTCTTTTTGAAAGCATCTTGTTTCTCTTTAGTGAATGAACAAAAGAGTAAGTGCTCCAATTTCTTTCACAACAAGATGATGAGCATGGTTGATTGAGAAGTTTCAATGCAGTCCCTTGAAGTTTAGGAGCATCAGCACCATGATTGCTCCACCAAACCTTAGGCTCTAATATCCATCTATCTTGTATGGAATCAACAAAAGAGAACTCATCTGAACATCTAGAAAATTTTGAAAATTCATTCATAACCAATTTCCTTTCTTCTTCATCTGAAAATATCCTTCTAATATACTTTTTCCTCTCAGTTGATATTTCAGAATCTCTATGTGGAGAGACTCTATTTAGTCCACCTTAAAGCCATTGTCTTGTATAATACCTACAATAATATAATAACAGTAATTGGAGTTGTGATGTAAAAATGATAAAGAAAAGAATTTCATGATAAAAAATAAGAATAACACACCTAGGATTCAGTGAGTGTGCAAGACAATGTAGTGGAGTGGCATTCTTTGTCTATCAATTCAATGATGATGTTATAAACAACTTCATAAAATGAAAGGTACTCAGAAAGTGATTTTCTCTCATGCTTATAAATTGATTCCTTGATTTGCTCTATTATTGAATCCCACATCTCATAAATCAAATAAAGTATCGGTCTATCTGTGTCAGTAAATCTCAACATATCATAAATTGGTTTAGTGAAAGAGAGAATATAATCAACCTTCTCCCACCAAAGATCATTAAGAATTATGTCCTTCATAGTAGCAGCCTTTCCAATATCATCATCTCTTTAAGCATTCCATTCTTCACTAATAACCAATATACGAAGAGAAGTTTTGATAAGTTTGAATCTCTTCAACATCATAATTGTTGATGCAAATCTTGTTTCGGCTATTGCAAGCAATTTTAATGGCATGAATTCATTAAACATGGCTAATTTCATAGAATGATTCATGATAAATGTTCGAATAAAGACTGCATCATCCCTCACCTCAGCGATCCAACGGCATTCTCTATAAACAATTTTATTTGCCTCTGTATTTTTTACTGCACATATATTCTTTAAGGCAAGATTAAGTGTATACACCACACATGGTGTCCAAAAGATGTGAGAATATTCATCTTCCACCATCTTACTAGCAGATTTACAAACAGGTGCTTTATCAGTAATTACTTGAATAACTTTATGAGGCCCCACTTCTTCAACCACTTTCTTCGTCAAGTCAGCCATGTAAAATCTGTCTTTATACTCACTAGTTGCATCAATTGCCTTTAAAAACATGGGGCTTCCATCACTTACAGCCATAAAATTAATTAATCACCTTCTTTGTACATCTGTCTAATCATCCGTAACTATACTTATCCCCTTATGATTCCAAGTCCCTTTGATTGATTCAAGTTGCTTTTTAATATTGGCCCTTTCTTTTTGTAACAAAATAGACCTTAGTGCATTATAACTAGGAGGTTTAAAACCAAGAATTACATTGTTGGCAACATATTGAAATGCACTAATAAAATATGGGTTATGTGCCAAATTGAAAGACAAGCTAGTCGAATAGAACATTCTAGCAATTTCAGCAGTTAAATGATCTCTAGCTCGTTGTTGGAAAGCTCTTTCTATTGTATTTATTACCCTTCTTTTTCCCTGATTGTGTTCACTTTGAATAGGGGTAGAACCCCTTTAACATAAAGGAGACAAGCTCTCAGTTGGAGTTGGCAATGGCACATATCTTAGTTTTGTTCTATTCTAGCCTCCTCTTGAGCTTTTCGCATTTCACCTAAACAACTATCATCAACTTTTAGGCATATAGCAATACCCTTTCCAGAGATCCTTAACAAATGAAATTTAACTCTAGAATAAGAGCCATTATATTGGTTATTACAATAGTTACATTTCCAACTTCTATTTCTACCATCCCCTTCATTTTCTTGAGGAACCAAAGTTATATAAGCCCATAAAAGAGTACTCTCTTTCTGTCTTTCATTACTAGATTGAAATTGAGAATTCACACTTCCTGAACTACTACCGGGTCTAGAATTAGAAGCCATTACAGGTTTAATTTTAAATAATATCCTGCAATTTTAACAAGAAGAGAGCTAATAAAAATTTAAAATAAATCAATGTTTAACTCAACAAAATAATCCATCTAAATAAAAAAATTTTAAATCAGTAATTTAGTATTAAATTTGAAAAACTAATTAATTGCTCTGGCTGACTAGCTCTCTCAGTTCAGCAGTGAGCAAATTATCCAACAATGTAATAATAATAATATAAATATCTAGCAGCAGCACAATAAGAGGCAGAAATCCAAAATCAGCAGCCAAATCTGATAGATACATAAAGAACGAGAGGCAGCGCATTGAAGAATGACCATACATAAAGAACTGAATAAATTACCAAGATTGAAGCTGAAGAACAACGGTGAGGCTGAGGCAAAGCAAATGGTCGAATACGAAGACTGAGGTAGAGCGGACAGTGAGGCAGCGTGAATAAACGTGAGAGATGAAGAACGAGAACAACCAACACAGGCAGTGAAGCTACAGAGCGAAAAACACGAGAAGGGGGTCGATTGGAGATGTTAGGGCATCATATTTCTGGAGCTGGGACTGAGTAAAAAGAAGTGAAAAACACAGAGTTTCACGTCCACCCGTGTTCGCCTGTGTCAACCCGTCTCGACCCGCATCCGTCAAAAACTAGGAAAAGGGACGCATCGTTCCCCCATCCTGAATGCATGTCTGTGTCGGATACGTATCCGACACGAACACGCCAACCATTTTGGTGTGTCGGTGCTTCTGAGGACACACACAAGAAAGAGAGCAGATGCACATGCAAACGCAGAGATCAAGCCTTTCGGCCATACAGCAGAGACGGATGAGCAGGAGAGAAAGAGAGAGAGTAGAAACACACACACACACATATACAGAGAAAAGAAACAAGAGTAGAGCAGACAGCAGACCTGAACTTTCGGACAGAGATGAAAAAAAGAGCTTCACTTGGTAGTAGACTCATGTATGAAGAAGCAAAGGAAATAGAGCTAGAGATGCATGAATGCACATTACAGTAGAAAAGAAGAGAAAAAGAGAGAAGAACATAGCCGAAAGGTAGCACGTACATAGCAGAGCAAGATGCACGTAAACTCTCTCCTCACACGCAAGCTTAAAAGAGAAACTCTTTTCTACTTCAATTTTAAAAAGGGATGAACGAAGAGAGAGAGAAAAAAGGAAGAAGGGAGCTTAGAGCGAGAGTAGGAGAGAGATCAGAAAAGGGACAAACGGACGAGAGAGAAGAGGGAGTTGAGCACTTTAAGGGATGAACAAATGAGAGAGAGACAGAAGGAGGACTTGGTATTTGCTTTTGGAGGGAAGAGAGAGAGAGAGGAGGAATGAGAGAGAAGCAAAAGAGAGAGATAGAGAGTGAGAGAGCATGACAGGGATGAAGGAGATTTCAAACAGAATCTGAAGCAAGAGTGACAGAGATGGAGAGAGGATGAAAAACAGAGAAGAGAGATTAAGGAATTTCTAGAAGGGAGACCGAATCTAGGATGGAGAGTGATTTTTTGATCTAAGCTCGAGAAAATGAACAAGGAATAAGGATAGAGGATGCTAAACGATTGAAGATTCAAAAGAAGGAGAAGTAACAACTGATTGAGCACTCGAAGAAGCTAGATTATGGACACAATAGGGTGGAGATGAAAGGTGATAAACTGGAGAGTAATGGCTCAGTTTCAAATGGGTAACAATTTCTGCTTGTTCATTCTTTAAAGCTTAATTTGTAGGATTAATGGAGTAACTAGGGAATTTTGAAATTCATATAGATTACATGATTTTTTGTTTGGAGTTATACATTTTGAGATTCTCCTTTTCCTTCTGCATGTTTTAGACTATTATTGAAATTATTTGACTTGACCATGAGCTTCACAATTATTTGTTGGTTAAAAAATTCTCAATAATGCATATATTTAAATCTATTTATAGTGTGAGATTTTAAGAATCCTTGCAAACATTTAAATTTAAAATGATCCTATATTATAAAAATTAATAAGATTTCGCAGGTGTGAGGATCAATTTTGTATATGATAATATGAGTTTCAAAAGCCCATCATAAAATTAATTCTCTTTTATAATTTAAATTAATAAAATATTTAAGTCTCATATGAGATTTCGAGAATCTTTATAGAGAATTTAATTAAGTGCATTATCACGTGGGATAATAAATCTTTGCAGATTTCAGAATTATTAATTTATATAGTAAATAAATGATTTTTATAAATAAAAGTATAAACATTTTAATGAAATTAATTAATCAAATTAAGGTATTTAATCTTTGGTCATATGAGATTTTTGAATATCTATAAACCTTTAGAATAATCATCTTACTATATAAGTCAATAAGTTTTCATAAGTATAGCGATTAAGATTTCTAGTTTAAAATATAAGTTATATAATTATGCATTAAAATATACTTAAAATATATATATATTATTTCACTTTTATTGTGAGAGATTTCAGAAATTTCACAGATATTTAGAATAACTATATTATTGTTTGAGCTAATAAGGCTCTGTAGTTATAATAGTTAAATTTTTTAAAAATAATAAAACATAAAAATAATTTTTAAACTCTTTTCTTTTCTTTATTTCAAAAATTTAAAAATTGAGAAAATAATTAAAATTAAATTACTTTTTACAATTTAAAACATACATATCAAAATTTCAGAA